>NC_071121.1:15372500-15655000 GCF_024256425.1 Clarias gariepinus
CAAACACCTGCAAATGTAAAACTAACTGCTACTGCGTCTGTGAGACATCTATTCTGTTTGTGGCTCATTAGATTAATAATGTTACATTTGTAATGAAGCTCCACAGAGATGAAACACAGACACGACGATAAATAAAACATTTCAAAAACAGTGATTAAAAAACCGTCTCAGCTAAACGGATGTGACAGACAAATCTGGGGCACTGAAGAGGTAAAGAGTGAAAGAACACACAGGATGACGAAGACCGGGTGAGAGAAACCGAGAACGAGTGCAGAGTCGGGGAGGAGAAGGAGGTGGAGGGAGAAGAAGATAAACACCACGCAGACGAGCAGCGCTGCAACGGAGAGAGATCCACACATGTGGAAAGAGTTCTGTACTGTACACAGCTGTAACCTCCAACCCTCACACACACACACACACACACACACACACACACCTTTTTACGTAATTCGTGTTCCAAATGAAGTAAACTAACCCTCATTGGAAACTGACTGAAGTCACCCCTGTGGAAGACCCTCACATGACATCATCTGTGTCATTACTGTAAAATATCAGCCCACATATCAGTACAGTAGCGAGTCAGAGAGTCCAGTCTCACCTCCCCTTTACTTTTACTTATACCACTATTCATGCACATGCAAATAACAACTTTTTTTTTTTTTTTTAAAGTTTACCATAAAAAGCAGTTAAGAGTAATTAAACGTAATTAGTGAGACGATGCATTGCGTTAAAATACTGTATAGTCTCGAGTACCATTTTTTTGAAGAGAATTAGCTGCTTAGTTTTACTACTGAACATCCTGCAGAAGCAGCCGCAGTCCTTCCGAGCACTTTGTCACATCTGCTTCTTTTCTCATGCATGCATTTGTCTGTCGTTCTTTCATTTTGTCTAAAAAGTGCCTTTTTTACATAATACGCTGGTTTCTTTTCAGCACCTACAGATATTTCCCGGTAAGATGTTAATGTTTTTTTTTTTTTAGTTCCCACCTAATATTGTCATTAATAAGTATACTAATATAAAATTCACATAAGTCATACAATAAACATGTATAACGGGGGGTTATACAGATGTTTAAGACTTTTGCACTGTACTGTATGCAGGACTCTACCTGTTAAACACTTTACATGTGTACATGCTGGGGATGTAGCTCTCCACTCCTGTAGCAGATGACCTGACTTGCCACCATTCGCCTTCACTGTAACACACACACACACACGTTACTTGTTTCAAACTGTTATTCAGGTATTGATTTATAACCCCGACTGCGAGTAAATCAAGTCCTCTACGCTATCGTTAAACGACTTGGACAATTACACCAAGTGTTCTTCAGAGATATAGACAAAAAGGTGCCGACATAAAGAACAGTTTTTTTTGGGGGGGGGAACAGACTTGCACTGATGTTTTGAAACATTTCAGCACATCTGTGTCTGTGTTAATGCTGTAAGATGAAAGAAAAACACTTACTCGGAAAGCACTTCGAGTCTCTCCCCGAATCTGATGCTGCAGTCTGAGGGACTTCCTAACGGGTAGTTATACAGGGCAACCACTACATACCTGCCATCTGACAGAGACAAAAGACAGAGAGATTAAGGGAAGCAAGAGACTGTTTCATAACCTGACCACATCACTGCGCCTCTTCAGCTAGAAAGCCTCTTTAGATCTCGTTGCATAGAGAGTTCCTGTAATACCAGGCGAATATAAGCGCTTGTTATTATAACAGCTTGTCATAGATGTAGATTTAAGTTTCTTTCACAGTGTATGTTTAGATCTACTGATGGTCATACGTGTAATCTGTACCGCTCGACTGTGGTGTACGGTGAGGTGTTTGGCAGGCTAGTGCTCACCCATGGTTTGGGACTCAGTGTGTTGATCCGGATCCAGCAGGGACGTGTGATGGACGCTGTTCCTCCTCCCTTTACTTGGCCTGCTGCCCATGATACTCCTGCTATCAGCAGAACTGCAGTCTAGATTCAAAAAGAAAAACGGATGAAGAAATGGACCTTACATCGGTTTCCCAAACAGTTTAAAAACGTATTGTCAGTTTAGTTTTTTCTGAAGAATCGGAGGAAGGATGGTAAAACCGCTCCTTCACTCTGACCAACATTTTCCAACCACAGTTTCAATATCACGAACACATCTCTCTTAACTATGGCAAGTCCGGTCTAAAAATAGACCAGGTACAACGCTGACGTTGAACCATTATCTGCTAGTACACCGATGCACCAAAAATTGTGCGCCTAGACAGTTTTTACATGCGTCAGCGACATAAACAAGGCTTTCATGGGAGTAGTTTGCAACAAAGCGCTGGGTTACAGTACGTCACTATTCTTTTTTTTTTTTCATGTTATCGATTGAAAATAAAGTAATAATCGAATAAAGCCACAGTAGTGACGCTGATACGTTTCCTGGAACGGGTGACACTTTAAGAAGAAGTGCAAAGTAGATTGTAAAAAGGCATGATAAGAGTTATGCAAAAAAACAACAACAAAAAAGTGTCATATATTTAAATATAGATTTGGATTCGGGTGCAAAAATCACGAGAAAAATCCAAAGCACAGGTTATAAATAAATAAACCAACTAATCGGCATTTTTGAGGTTTGACTCTTTTATTTTTTTATTTTTGGGATTATTAATCCGGGGAAATATTTTGCAGCAAAGAATGCAATGAAAGATTCTATTTTGGAATATTATAAAACAAGACCTTGTGCAAAAACAATCATAAAACAGAAAGTAATCATTATCCCGCGAGTGCTCGTTTATTATGGTGATCCATGAACTCGAATGAGAGTCATGAAAGCACATTTTTATACAATAGATGAGAGAATAGCCACCTGTCAGACAGATGGGACGCCCCAGGACATCAGACCCAGGACATCAGACCCAGGACAGAGACGGTGCTGTCCTGATCACTATATTACACTGCACACATTTCCATTTCCATTCACAGCATTGGACAGACTGCTCCATCCAAAGTGGTTCACGGTACAGTACAGAAATGCTTTGCATTAGAATGGTTTCCTCATGCATGTAGAAATAGCTGGAGAAAACTCTAAAGCACGAACTCAATGACGTATAAGTTCGGTTGGAAAGAAATGAGCAAATAAATGCTAAGCAAAGATTTAAAATCAAACCAAATATATTGAAGTTTTGACATTTGTATGATGTCATTATTATTATTATTATATTCAAATGTTATGATTTTTTCATCAAAGATCAAATGCTTAAATGATCAAAAGTTTTTCAAACCGCGCTTTGCTTAAAACCAAAAAACCATGAAAGTATCTCATTTTACACGCTTGTTGCGAGATTAAATCAACCTGCCACTATATGTTCTTCAACTTAATCTGTGCATTAATGTTACACTTACCTCATATTTCTCTGCCAAGCTGTGACACAGTACCAGTTGTCTCTCCTCAGAGCATACAGATCTCTCTCTCTCTGTCTCTCTGTCTCTTTTCTGACTAAATTGTCTCAAAACCAACTGTCCCTGTAGACACGCCGAGATGAGTGGATGTGCTTCTGGTTTCTAGGCGTGCGTGAACTCAGAGAAACAAGTCGACTTGAAGATCAGGCCCCGAATGAAAGGAGTGTGTGATGAAGCCTGCAGTAGAAAGGTGTATGGGTGTATGTGCTCGAAGAAACTGTCAATGCTTCTGTGGTTCACGAAGATGAAAAACACACCGAGGCAAACTGTTTCATGACACACACACACACACACACACAAACCCACAACATGCACTAGCAGCAGTTTCCTGTGAAGCGGTGCACAGAAGATTCTAAACGTTTATACTGTGAGTTTAACCAAATGAAAAGGATCCAATCAGTAATGCAACGTTTTTAATGGAGCCGAGTTATATTGCAGTTCTACAGGATATTAAAACTTGAAAATGATGCAAATTTTTTTTTATATATAAATAAATAAATGACAGTTAAATTTATGACTTAAAAGTGTTATCGAAAACACAAAAATCTGTGACGTCATTATGAAAAATAATGGCATGCTAAGTATATTAAATATTTTAATTATTTACTGGTGCCACTATTATTTTTTTATTTTTCCATTTGTGCTGTATTTTGGAGGGCCAAAATATAAAAATCAAACAAACACGTACTTTGGTGAGAAATTTGGAATGGGATCAAAAGTCGGAAAGTTTGTGCTTTATATATACATACATATATATATATATTATGCACTCTCACCAAATATTCAACATGAACATGTAGTGTGTACAATATATTTCCATAATTATGCTTAACATTATACACATAACATGCATAACTACTTATAACTATTTCTAAATGTGTATAAACTCACATTTATCTTTATTTACCAAATTCCGTAATTTTGTTTATATTTCTTAAAATATTATATCATAAATTATTTTTATCAGTTCCTCTACTTCCCCCAAAAGGCTCAGCCTTTGCCAGGCCACAGTTGTTAATAAGAAACCTGTTCTTAATCTGTCTTGCCTGGTTAAATAAAGGTAAAAAAAAATAAAAATAAAAGTATCGGTGATTCATATTTTAGCCACAGAACTCACAAAGTTTCTTTGAATTTTAATAAGGTTTAATAAGGAGGATCGCACCAAATGATATACAGTATACATACAGTATATAACACATAGTGAACTTTTCCACATTCACACCATTCGCCCTTCAGCTAAGAGCCTTTAAGCTTTGAGAAAACACCAAAAATGATTCATCCTAATTCTAAATCTAATTTTAAGCATTTATTGCTAGAAATATGCACTTTTATTTGGTAATAACGTGGGTTAAAATTGTAAAAATGATTAAAGTCAGTGAAATAAAAACGCAGGATATACATGTATATGTAGTCCATTGAAAAAAATAGTTAGATAAATTAGTTGAATGTGACCACATTGATGTTTCCACTCGATAGGCAGTCTAGTTAAAAAAAGGACAAGAAGAGAAATCTCTCAAACATTTGATAAAAAACATTCATATTAAGTTTTTTTGTATGTTTTTCAAGAAAGAGACATGCAATGTATGTTAGTCTATAAAACACTTTGTTCATTCTATATAAACGGAGGTGTGAGATCATGTGCAGCTTTCTATTCCGCACCTCTCACTTAACAGTAGTGTCATCTTTCCTACCTCTTTTTTCCACTGTTAGTTTTAACAATATCGAATCGAATTTTTTTTATCTATATTATTAAGAAATAAACAAACACTCCTATATCCCTAATAATCCTTTTAAAACCAGCACTTAAATGATTTCCAGTTGAAGTAACTGATAGATGCCAGTGTAGCTGAGTCTGAACATTAAGAAAACATTCTTGCATCACATGTGAAGATACAAAGATACGTGTGATAAGTGCTGAGCGCTGCACTGTATGTTCTACATTCAATGGAAAGTGGACTCAGCAATCTAACACAAATTATCACAGTGTGTACAGAATTTTGGTTAGTCTATAAATAGCTGCATACCACCTGTGGCCAGATGCAAAAAATGATGACACGTTACTGGTAGGAAGATCACAAGTGCACTGCAGTGTATTTATTTCTGCATCTATCTGGACATTTTTTTGGCATAAATAAATACAGCACACTTATGAGATAACACAACTTAGTTGTATGTGTAGGTTTTGGTCTATGAAAGATTTGCTTTGTAGAAATCATCAAAGCGTTCACTGCTATAGAATCAGAAAAAGAAAATTCCATTGAAATTCAACCAAGGAATTTCTAGGGGTTTTTAAGTTAAACTGCGACTTTTGATTTTGTAGAATAAAAGAACATAGATATGAGAGTAAAAAACTCCCTTTATTTCTCTATATACTCCCCAGCTACACCAATAACCGATTTTTACACAATTTTTTTTTTTTTACACTGGAGCCATGATTCGACTGCTTGCTTTAAAAAAAATAGCCTCCCAGGAACTTCTTTAATAGCCCGAACATAGAAATCGCTCGTAACACGGTCAAGTGTATATGGTGGTTGTGGCAGTAACCCCAAGTGATGTTTTGAACGATTGTGTGTACAGAGGTGCATAGAGTTTGTATGTATTCCATTTTACTCCCCTAGTCCAAAGACATGCATTGCAGGTAGTAACAGATAGTGGTACAGATGAATGGATAGTTTAATGTATGGTCATAACTTCAACTTAGCTACTTGCTAAGCATTGGAAGCTGTAAATTAAATAATCAACCTTAAATAAAAATAAACCATGTTTGTAGCGTGCATAATCAATAAGGCAGGAAATGTAGAAATACAGACTTACTGCCAAGTTGATAAAAAGGCAAGGAGAAAACCCAGTAGGAAGACTGGCAGCTAGAGTAGCATATGACAATTTTCCACATTCTGCCAAAGTCTGGCCAATGGAGTAGAGTGACAAACAAACAACCCATCTGAAGCACATGATGGGACTTCTACAAGGCATGTTTGGTAACAAGCCATCCTCCAACAACCCAGAGTGCCAAATTAACAAAGGAATGGCTTCATAAAAAAGAGTGTTAAAGTCTTGAGACAGTCATGCAATGACGTTCATCTGGTACTTTGTGGTACAGAAAAGAGATGACAACAGGTTTGAGTATAACCTCTAACTTTATTAATTAGTACAAATCAACACACTCACTAGAAGTACAGTGCCCCATGTATGGTTGGAGAAGAAAGCCTGATGTCAAGGCAGTACAGTCATAAAGCAACAATGAATACACATCCAAGGAAACATTATAGCAATAGTATTTATACTAATATTTATAATAATATAGCTATAAAATTTAATAGATGAAGTAATCAGTACAGTTCAAGTAAACTGGAATTATCTGTTCACTGTACAGGAGGGGCGGAGTAAGTTAAAACCACACTCCTTTGTCAGTATTAATGTTTGCAGGGAGTGTACAGTTTAAATGATTTCATTCACTAAAACTACTATGAGATTCTAATAAATGACCATGTCTCTGCTTTTCCCCCCTCAATCAGCTAGATAGACTGAGAGTGCGTACGCTATGTTGGTCGTTCTGTCCACATCATTCTTTCTAAACGTGTTTTAGCTAGAACTCCTAAGAGTTTAATGAAAGGCAGCTCTGCCAGGAAAAACAAACAAACAAACAAACAAACTGTGTTCTGGTTCTCTAAATACATCAGTATATCTGTGTTACAGTGCAAAGTTACCCCCTGGGTGGGTGAAGTCTACAGTATATGTAGAAACAACTGAACAAAACAAATCCCAATATACACATCTATTGAGTTACATTAAAAACGACATGCTTATCATTAGTTTTGTGAGAATGTACAAGAAAACAACTATTCTGCAATCGAGAGACGGATATTTTCACAAAGCACTAAATATCGACAGGAAAACAGAAAGCTGTGGTTGAAGGAAAAAAAAAGTCAATGATGTACTGTATATCATAACCAGATGGAAGGGGAGATGTGAGATGTGGTTTGGTCTTCTCTATGGTATGGATCAGCAACAGGAAGATGTAATGAAAGTGCCTTCAGAACATTAACACTTCTACTCAAGAGACATCAGTCAGCATCGTACCAACGTATCAGGAAACAAAGACATTAAAAAAAAGGGTGTACAGACTGTGAACACATTTCAATAGTCGTACTTTGCATTGTTTCATTTCACCAGAAGCCTGGCTTCAAGGATATGAGAGAAAAGAAATCTGTGGCATAAGGAGAGATTTAGAGGCAGGTTTACACGCTTTAGCAAGACACCTCCATGGTTTGTGGTCTGGCCTGGGTCTCGTGACCTGGGCTGGCAGTGGCGCCCTCCGTCTGGGAGTTATTGAGAGTGCGGCTCCGCGCGCTTTCCACGGAGTTCATGCTGGAAGCCGAGTGGGTGCGGGAACGCGCCAAGCGTGTCATACCCGCAGTGGGCACTGAGAGAGAGAGAGAGAGAGAGAGAGAGAGAGGGAGAGAGAAATAGAAAGAAATGTAAATAAAATTGACAGCATAAAGATGACTTTGAAAGCTGTGTGTGAAAGCGTCTGAAAGTTGTGTTGGATCTGAAAAGAAAAAGCACATATTCCATACTGTGTTCATGACATTCTGTTTGTGATGCATGGTAGTCCAGCATCAGGGAGAATAATGAGCAACCTCACTGGGAATCTTCACCTAACTGGTGAAGGTCCCAGTTCAGGAGCACTTAAGGATACTTACACAATTCTGAGAATTCAATACAGTGCACACTCATTTCTAGCTGTCTGACTTGGCCAAGGTTGAAAAGGCACAAGGCTTAAACCTACTCTTATTCCCCTTATACATTATGATATTATAACATAATTATTAAAATCAGATATTCAGCACATTGCTCAGTAACTACTATAATCAGATCAGAACTGTAAATTTAACAGGAAATGTATGGATTATAAAAGTAAGGAAGGTTGGACCTGCGAGTAAGTTTAAGCCAAATGCAGCACGGTCATCAAACTCTTCCAAGTCTGCCAATATGCCTTGTGTCTTCCAGCCTGTGGCCTGAAAATCAGCATCTCAGATTTTTTGCAAACGCTAAATTGTCATTATTCTCATATGAAAGAAGGGAAATCCCTGAGTTACAACTGAAATCCAATTCATTTTTACTCTGGCTGAAAAATGAATATTCATGTAGAAATGCAGGGATTCCATGTAGAGATGCAGCATGCAAAAGAGCTCTGGTTAATGTAAAAAAAAATTGCATCAGACAGAGAGAAATAGTATCTTTAATAACCTGTCCCCGAGGTGCACACACACACACAAACACACATCCTTTCATCATGAAATACCGCATATTGGAGTAATGAGCACAGAATCATGCTACTAACACCATGATGCAGAGACACTGAGAAACACAGAACTGAATGTCAAGGGGTTGGCTGAATGGCGAGAACTGAGAAGGAGTGAAAGGGTGAAAAAGGCACTGAATGAACAGACAAAGAAGGGGACAAGACACTGAAAGTGCAGCCTAAAGTGTGGTCTGAACTCCTGGTACCTGCTTCGCTGTTCAGATGGCTGAGGAGCACATGGGGGACTGTTCACGTTTGACGGAGGGGTCAAAGAGGGGAGAGGAAAAGAGACGAGGAAGACAAAGATGTTACTAGTAAGTCTTTTTTTAAAAAAAAAAAAGACTGAAGAGAAAGAAAAGACAGATTAACTAAAGGATCATGGGAGAAAGTGCTACATCCTTCTGTGTCTGCGCAGAAACCGGCTCTGACAGAAGACACTATGTTTATAATCTTTATACAACAAAAGGCCCAGTATTAATCATAACTTACTTTAGTCCAAGCCTAATTCTCACTAATCCAGAGCATGAGCTACAATATTGATTACATCGTTACCTCTATTACTGTAGATCAAACACTGAGCAGAATGCACTGATGGACAAAATACATGGAAGGTTACATAATATACATCTTACATTTAAACTGCTTAGGCCTTGCTTTTCCCAGACTTGTTCCAGACAAAATTTTGTACAATGCAATTCTCTCTGCGTTTGGATTTTTTTTTTTTTTTTTTTTTTAGAGAGAGAGACACAGAATCTGCTAAGACACCTCAGAAACTTTTATTAGCAGCTGTACCCAGAGCTCCAACGTATTAATTATTTTGTAATTCAAACAACCTGCAGTCTCAAATATTCTGATAATTTACAAGAATAAAAACTGCTGAACACTCCATTTAACTGTTTTTTTTTATTTCATATACGACAACCTGCACAATTCGATTCATGAATGATCATACGTACGAGTTTCACCCCATTTGAACCAAAACATTGAATCTTGAATCACGGCTGGTGTACTGCATTGAGGACTGTGATGTGGCTACTACCATTCAAGCCTCTGAATATGCTACGCTGAATGAGCTGACACAGCTGGAATAAAGCTGTGAATCATGGGTAAATTATGGGGCCAGGGGTAGCTCAGTGGTTAAGGCATTAGACTACGGTTCGGAAGATCCCAGGTTTAAACCCCACAACCACCAAGTTGCCACTGTTGGGCCCTTGAGCAAGGCCCTTAACCCTCAACTGCTCAGATGTGTAATGAGATGCAAATCGCTCTGGATAAGAGCGTCTGCCAAATGCGTAAATGTAAATGTAACTGTATGTAATTAGTATTTTTCAAAAGGCATTGTGATTTTCATTTCAATTCGATTCAGTAGCACTAATGTTTATTGTATATTGCGACATGGTGGCAAAGTGGTTAGCACTGTCGCCTTGCATCTGCAGGGTCGGAGTTTGATTCCCACCTCGGGTCTGTGTGCATGGAGTTTGCATGTTGTCCTTGTGTTTGGTGGGTTTCCTCCAGGTACTCTGGCTTTCTCCCACAGTCCGAAGACATGCAGGTTAGTTCCCTAATAGCCCGTAGTGTGTGAATGACAATCGAGAGTCGAGCTGGCAACTCCACCCCTTAAGTAACTGCCACAGAAGTGACGGCTATATCGGACGTCAACCAATGTACATGTGGTCGGACCCAAAAAAACAAAACAAAACAAAATGTAAAAGAAGTGATGCTTTTACAAAACCGAGAGTATTTGTGTAAGACGTAAGCAGTATTTTCTGCCAAGGCTGTGGGATATTTATTATTATTATTTTTTTATTTTAGAGCATTTGTTTGTAAGTAATTGGTTTGTCAGTTCTGAATCTAAAGCTGAGCTACTGGTTTTATGAACTGAATCAGGCAACAAAAGTTTAACTAAATTGCATAATAAGTTTACCTGCATGGTTTTAACCAGAGTGGCAGCAAAAACCACCAACCCTGGAAAAAAAATCTATTTAAACAAACCAAAAAAATTATGCTAGACCTGACCGACATCTAACTAAAACAAAACATTGAGTTGATTTTGAAATGCCAGTTAGTCTAGCCCTACCTCTGTGGTTGTGGTTAAAGCACGAGTCCTACAGCACAATTAAACCTCAAAGAAAACAAATGACTGACACTCAACAACAACTACCTCTGCACACACCATAGCGACCGTTAGCTGTACAAATGCCACAATAAAGAACCAATTTAACCTTACCTAAACAATACGGCTATTTTGTGCAACTGAAGACTGACACTAGAGTGAAATTCACAAAAAAAATTTTTATAAATTACTAACAAACTTTGAACAACAAGTAAACAAACAGTACTGTAATATGTTAATAAATGGAACTCACCAAAAATATTCATACCCACAGCTAGGTTATTTTTCCACACACAAGCAGCAAACAACAAAAGTCCCCACAAAACCCACTTAGCAACAATACAATGCTATGACTACGTGAATGTGTGTTTTTCTTTTATTCTGGGTCAAATCTAGTTTATACAATCACACAGTGAGAGGAGGTGATATGGAGTGAGGCCAAAACTGACAGTCAGGAAGCAGATGACTAATCATGCCATGTTGAATAGGCAACATTTGGGACGTAATCGTGTCGTACATCCCCTGAGGTGCGTCATACGCACCAAATCATCTTCTCAGTCATGAAAAACTGAAATAAAAGTCCCTCAAAATCTGAAATGATAAGTTTAGGATTTTGTTTTTCGTTTTGTTCTCTTTGTTCACTGATGATTAGTACATTTTAACCACACAGCCTAATGATACACATTCTTTGTGTTTCATCACATTTCTTTTATCACAGGTCAAAAATAATCTATGATCCATCTTCCTATAAAATATTTACCTGAACCATATGAATAGCCAGTCTTTAAAACTCTAAAGGCTAGCCTCCGAGTGTCGCAGTGGTAAAGTGCTCGTCCTATCATCCGGAGATCGCTGGTTCAATCCCTGAGGTCTAGAGAGAGCTGATTGGCCGAGCTCTCTCAGGGGGGAGGGATGAGAGGTACTTTGTGCTTCCACATTAATCACGGCTCCACAGCCGATCAGGGGCGTCTGTGAGCTCGCGCACGCGGATGGAGCGGCTAGCGCTTTCCTCCGAGTGTGTTACTCCACCCCTAATGGTGCGTGAGCAACCAGTTTGAAAAGATGCGGTCGGCTGGTGTCAGGCAGTTCGGAGAAAACATGTGATAGTCTTCGGCCCTCCTGGCTGAATGGTAGTAGTAGTCTTAATGTGGAAGCCCCCTAGTGATGGGGAGGAATTAGCCATGATTAAATTAGGGGAAAAATCTGGAAAAAAATTTAACTCTGAGAGCTAGACCCATCACATTAATAGTTCGGTAATTTCATTAAAACCACCCATCTAATATGGTGCAGCTCCCACTTGATCCACCAAAACTCATGATCCTGACCCATGAGGGGCAATAACTCCACAAGACGTCTGAAGGTTTGCTTGTAGCATCTGGCACTGAGACATTAGCAGCACATGTCCTGTAAGTTGTAAGGTGGAGCCTCCCTGGTTTTGACCTTTATGTCCAGCTCATGCAACAGATGCTTGGCAGAATTTCAATCTGTAGAATTTGGAGGCCATGTCAACATCTTTCAGGAGGATTAAAAAAAAACATGACATTGGCTACAACCATTGGGGAAAAACTATCGTCATAGAATTGTGTACTTGGCCTGCAATAGTGTATATGTAGGTAGTTGGTTCATGTCTAGAAAATGTGATTAATCGGACGAGAGCACATTCTTTCATCGCTCCATGGTTCAGATTTTTTTAAGTAAAGTCAACTTTCACTTCCCACACACACTCATCTGTGAGCCTTGTACAGCCATAACCTTTTGCCGGTTCATTGGTCATCCTTCACTGGACCACTTTTGGTAGGTACTCATCACTGCATACTGTGAAAACCTGAGCATATGATCTATATACTTATATCTATATCTACCTACACACACCATCCCATGTAAACATGTATCCCTAGAACACCTTGGGGCTCAAGGTAGAAATACATCTTGGATGGGACACCATGCACGCACGCACGCACGCACGCACACACGTCTGATTTTTGCATCAGAAATGTTAAGAAGAGAGAAAGCAGGCAGGGGAGCAGTCCACGCAGGCCATGCAAAACAGCATACTGGCAGAGTTAAAGCTGCTTTACTTACACCCTGAAGCTCGCATCACTGCATAGCCACACAGGAAACAAAGTCAAATTTTGAGTTTGGCACTAGGAATTAGGCGCTAGTCCGACTCTGTCCTACACTTAACCTCTTGTAGCTCAATTTACACCTATTAAGCATTAAAGCACTGTTTTGGACTTGAACTGGGTTTACCTGAGAGACTGGAAGACAGTTGAGCTTAAAATCTTATGCACTACCGAAATTCTGTAATTTCCTTTTTACTATGTTGTGTCTTACAAATGCTTTGCTCATTAGTATTACAGTCAGTAACATATATTTAGTACCACAATCATAGAAATAAACAAGCCAGCAATCATGTGCTTGTGTGCTCATGCCTCTGTGTGTGTGTGTGTGTGTGTGTGTGTGTGTAGTGTTGCGTGGGAGGAAAAGGGGTTGCTGAGATGACGATTTTCACATGAAACTTCTGACAGTGAATTTTTCATAAGACACACAATGTTTAAAGAGACAAAAATGTACATAAGAGACATTTTAGACACGAAGTTACAGCTTAGATCATTAAAAACATGGAAAACAATACAGCTGTGTGACGTTTAAAGACAGGATGTCTACTGAAGGAACCGACTGGAAAGACAGTAATATGAGAAATATACTTACTGTAACCCATGCCCTGGACAAAGTACTTGAAAGCCTCAGCAAGTTTACCAGGCTGGGAAAAAATGAGCAATGTTATACAAGTGCATTCTTTACATTATTTAATATCTATACTACAATTGTGTGGTGTGTAGAGTTCAGTATTAAATAAACAGGTTGGATACAGTGATTCTGTAAAAATACTTTTTTTTCCTTTTACTCAGGCTTACTTGTACAACTTGGGGCAGCCCACCACAATCTGCCATCTGAAATAGTAAAAAAAAAACTGATTAGTTTCAACAATCACTAAATGCAAAACTATCTTTTTAAAAAGAAGCTTGCTAAAGAAAGCTTTTTTTTGCCAAGAGTGTCTTATCTTGCCTTCAGAAGGGTGGTCTTTGTTGGGTTTAACCTCGAGTTACACTCAACCTGAACAGAAAAACAGGGTTACCAATAAGATCAGACCAACGTGACAGTTTCTAAACACACACCATGTTCTGGACTAAAACATCTTAATAAATTTAAATTAAGGCATGACCTACTGCAAATTATTTCTTCAGGAGAGCTATAACAATTACTACATCAGACTTTAGCATGTATGTGGTGGCCTAGGGAAAACCCCTTACATGCAGCACTTCTCTACATAGTTATTGAAATCTGAACTATAGTATGTCCTCAGATGCATGTGTCTCAGACAGAACAAAAGTTACAGCAAATCAGGTTACATATAAAAAAAAAGTGTAAAAAATGTATGCGTGAAAGATTGTTTATTCTTGCATCATAGTTTCCCTTCACTGGAACTAAAGGTCACAAACCTGCATGACAATGCCCCGGTACACAAAGTGAAGTTGATTAAGATGTGGTTTCCCCAAGTATGCAAACTGCGACCTTCTCACTTGACACTAATACACACGGGACGGGAAGGGTACTATTGTATGTATAAAGCAGCACAGCGTCTTAATGGTTAGCACTGTCGCCGTCTCCGTAAAGACTTGTCTCTGCTCTGTGTGTGTGGAGTTTGTGCATGTTTTTTCCGTGCATTAAGAAGTTTTTGGGACGTCTTCCACGTCTATGCACAGCAAGTTGATTAACGTTCACAAACAGCCCATAGAGTGTGACTGGGTGTGCATGGGTGTGTGAGGCTTGTGACTTGCTGTCTAAGTTCTGGAAGTACCCTATACAGTATAAACATGGATGGATGGGTTTTCAGCACAATGTATTCATGTGGAGATCTTCATGGATGATAATCGTGCTGTTGTACACAAGTATTTACCAATGATTGCAGCTCTTGTCACAATACGTGTGTATGGGTCACTAGAGAGCAGTGTTGGCTGTAACGCGTTAGAGTACTTGGATTACTTTTTTGATGTAATGAGTAATCTAACGCGTTAGGTCCGCCATTTAAGTACTTAGTTATTTAGGTATATTTTTAAAAATGTAATCCTTTATTCAGACAATTTATGCAATCCATGCGCCAGACAGCAGTAATTCCCAACCCATTAGTGTGTGTGTGTGCGTGTGTGTATGTGTAAGTCGTCCAACAAGCCCCGTCCCCGATAATCCGCCCCATCTGCATTCCTGCTGTTATACCTCTATCTTACCTATGCGTTTTGACTATGTGAGGACCGACGCCCGGAAGATGGAAACCTAATCACAGCGCCAAAACTTGCGGTGAATCATGATGAACCGTATTTACGGGCACCGCACGAAACCGCGAGGTGAGATAGGGGTATTAGTAGTTAACAGATTATGGGCCAAACTGCACTGAGTGATGATGGTAGAATCATTTTAAAGGTCTTGACTAAAACAACATGCATGAGGAATCACAAAGAAGTTTTAATTTTCTACAATGGAAAAGTACTTTAACTAGTTGCTTTTATCAGAAAGTAACACTATAATGTAACGGATTACTGTTTAATGACAGTAATTTTGTAATGTAATTAGTTACTGTAAAATTCCCCAACACCGCTAGAGGGTCTGTACTCCCTCAGTATGATGCAGGGTAAATCTGATTCGATCAATTCTACACCAGGATGTCGGAGATGCGCAAATGGAAGCAGCTGATAGGCCCTCGATTCTACATCTATTCCCAGAACTGCTTCTTGCACATTTATGACTTTCGTTTTTTTATTTTGTATGTGCAATGTCTTTAATAAATGACAGTCACATTATATAAAAATCATTTATTAGAAGATTATTTGTTGGTTTGTTTAAAGACTATAAATAGAAGTGTATCACTCACAACAGCGTCCACAGCTGGAGATGTATCACCCACGACTAGCAATGCAGGACACCTGGAAAAAAAAATGGAAAATTCACATACAAATTTTAAACATGTATTTAACATTGCAATTATTTATTAATCTATAAAACACACACACATGCACACACACACACACACACACACACACACACACAATAAAAATATGTTTTTGTCCACAACAGTCATGATAACAAATACACACTCACTTTAGAGTGTTGACAGTTTCCTCGTTCAGCCCTATGACAGGCCTCTCGATCTCGAGGTCGCGGCGACTATCAGGACGAAAAAATACATAAGTAAAAAATCTCAGTACTGCAACAGTCTAGTGTGTGTCTGGTCAACAACAGGGGAACACTCCTTGTGGATATGATCAGTACCTGTTGTAGGAGTTGCAGAACAGTGCTAGGTTTTCCTGGTTCATGTCCTGAGCGATGTGCAGACGGTATGTCTGAATGATCTCCTGGTTTTCTGTCAGCTCATCCTATAAGTGAACAAACATCCTGTCATTATTTCACTCATGATCCACTCGGATATCCTAGTTCAAGCCCTACTTTAATTATTGTTAACTTTATAATTATATACAGACTAACAGAATGAATCGTATGATCATCCTTTTCTTGCTTCTATTTACTTATATGTTAGTCTGATACTCATTCATTTATCCTTCTATACTGCTTATTCTGTAACAGGGACGTGGGGGGCCTGGAGCTTATTCCAGGAGACTTTGGGCACGAACAAAACAATTCCACCAGTCACAGTTTACAGAAATGACTGGCAGGTCATTATAAAAGCACAGACTGTTAGCGCACCAAAATAACCGATATATTCCCCGGGCAACCGATCCCGCCCACTTGGTCTCTGGGCTGCGATTTCTTATGTCATATGTTCTTATGTCTTGAACTTGTTAAGATTAGGAGTAATCCAGCTAACTGGCTAACATACTGAGCAAAAGATTTGCAAACTCTTGAATATCTGGTTTACGATTCATGCTAAAAACAATACTTGTATGTACTTTAAGTACATTTTAGTGAGTTTGTGTCCTTCTGCCACCTCTGGCTACATTAAGGGTGTTTTTGTAGTGGATGAGGGGTTTGTACAGGTCTGCCACTTCAGGATATAAAGGCTATGCGATGAGTATTCAGACTTACTGTGCTGAAATGATGTCCCATCACTATGTCCACCAGGTTGCTGGTCCATCCAGACAACTAAAGCATACGCATACAGAGACACACACATACAGCTCAACAGCTTGTCTCTTCTTGTTCCAGAAAACATTTATATTTCTAAAGTTAAAGAACACACTGTTCATTAAATTTATTTCTAAAAAGGGGGTCGGACAAAAAAAAGATACAGTTAACAAAATACATCCTACTAAATATTTAGTTTTTTACTAAAGAAAGGTTTTAGTGCACTTTCCCACACAGCCATTTAATTACTTCCTTTCGAACATAATGTTCTCTGATCTGGCCAGTGAGCAGGAATATCCTACTTAGACCCAGCACTTCATTTTTGTCCTCTAACATGATACTGTGGTCTTTATTTCAAACACCATGCATGCAGTGTGTCTGTGTCTAAATGTACTGGAAAGAGTACATACTGGAACACATGTTCTGTCTTTCTAAATTGGCGGCGATTGCAGCAAGCACATTCTATGGCAGTAGGGGTTTAAGTGATCAAATTTTTAAACACAGCATGTAGTTACTTTATGTAGAGGCGCATCAGAGATGATAGTCAGGAAACCCTCAGAGACTGCTATGACAAAATGGCTGGACAGCAAGAAAGATCCTTTGGTGTGGCTCGGGGCCCTCACACAAGATTTTGCTGAATAGCTCATACACACATGCATGAATGACAGCTCATTAAACTAAATAAATTTCACATTGCATGTCATGGGCTCAACTTATCAGGAAGTCAGTTATTTTGTGTCTGCAAAACACACCTGAAGAAATTCAATACACTCTTCCTAGGGAATTATGCAATCGACACCGAACCGGGCCTATGTGATCTTAAGACACCGAGAATGCAAAACTGCAAAGGGATTTTTGATATCTTAAACTAGTCAGCTGTGACGATGCCTTAAACATACACTGAAAAGTGGTTAAGAACCTTCTGTGGAACATCATATTGAGTGACATCACGTTCAGTGACATCATAGCTTTGCCTGAGTGGTGATGGCGCAGGGCGCTTAGGCCCGGTCATTGTATCAACCAACTATATTACTAATTCTATTATATAATAATTATATAAATATATTATATATTACTAAATAGAACTAAAATTCATTGTACTTCTATCAAGCAAAGCAAGACCCAATGTACATTACAAGGGACATGTTATAACTAATAATTAAATGACAGTTTTGAAAAAATCTGTGAGACATGTTTCTGACATCTCACAGACTTATGTTATATTAAAAAAATGTAAATATGAAACTTTTTTTTCTTTTGGGTTTCAGGAGGATATAGCACTCCTTTATTATTTATCAACTCTGCCCTAAAAGTCTTAAATGTAATGAGAAAAAGTTATGCACAAACTGCACAGACTGTACACAAACATAGCAACTGAACTCCACCTTCAAAAGCTTGGTGGAAAAATGTTTCATTTTATATTTTACATGTTGTTTACCTTTGACGCTGCCCAGTCCATCCATCCTTTTGCACAGGGGTCCACATTAATAAGAACCAGACCCTCTACCAAGGTAGGCTGATTCAGCTAGAAAACAAAAAACAAAAAACAAACAAGGACTGGAATTGAAAACTACTGGCTGATTTGACACCATATTCCTACCATGTGTCAACAAAGTGGAAAAAAAAGGGTTTACACTTTAAACTTCTGGACACTTTATGAGACATTCTCAGTAAACTGGAAAGGAAGTGGCGTACTGGGTTCGACTTCCAGGTATCACATTTCTACCTAAAACAGCCCACTCATATGACTTCAGCACATATTCGAATGCTAACACCTTCACCTCGTTCTCATCATTTCAATAGAGCAGCTCACACCTTTTGGTTTTGACACGAACTTGAGCTCAGTGACGATCAGACACATGACCTACATCAAAGCAAAATCAGTTGCTCAGGATACAAGCGGTTCAGTTATGAAACTTATAATGGATGCATACAACGACACATGGAAAGAGAGAGAGAAAGAGAGTGAGAGAAAGAGAGAGAAAGGGAGAAAGAGAGAGAAAGGGAGAAAGAGAGAGAGCGTGAAAGAAAGAGAGAGAGAGACAGAGAGGAGGAGAGAGAGAGAGTGAATGCTTTAGACTGCTCTGCTTTATACAACTGTTGTCAACACTTTCATGTGTGAATATGGCAGGACTATAATTAACCGCCATTAACACGCCTTTGCACAGAGTCTTTCTTCCTGATGCACATTTATATCACATCCTGGCTAGGTCTGTTACCAAAAAAAAGAAAAGAAAAAAAAAAAACGTGTAATTGCACTTTCACTGACATGCACATGAACTACAGAAACATTAGGAAAAAAATGTCATGTACATATAATATAATATAATTGGAATAATGAGCCCTATTGTTAATAGTCTGGAGTCAGGATAAAAGTCGTAGTAACAAGAGCTCACTGCAGGATGTGTGCTGTTATTCTGAGCAAATCCTCTTCAATTCCACACAGATTAATTATGTTCAGCTGGAACGGCGAGACTTGGGGAAGTAAGATCACTGGGATACATAAAACACCAGTGCTATGTGTAGCTATGTGGGAGGGAAAAAATATAAGTATCAGTATGAACATGTGTTTTAAGAACTGGTGCTAGTATGAGTGTCAGCTGAGAAAAAAAAAAGTGTTTAAAAAGTGTTTAAACTGAGATTTTCTTTTCACTTATTGCTGACCCTAGACCGAAAAAAAAATAAATAATAATTTAACTTACTGCCAATCTGGTGAGAATGTATGCTCCAGCACCAACACCAATGCCAATCACACTGTTGATCCTGCAAAGGGTTTAATATAAAGACATAATTAAAATCAGATAAATATATAAATGGTAAGTAATGAAGTTTTTATAAGGTAATGTAAAGTGGACAGATCAGGAGACTTACTTTAAGTGGATTAAAACTGAGGGAAGCATCTCAGCCAGCTGATCCATCGTAGGATACTGATACCTGAGAGAAGAGAGAGAGAGATAGAGAAAAAGAGATAGAGAGATTCTTGACTCAAAGATGACTCAGACATACATAAGCAGGAAGATGTGAACTAATTGATGATGCACAGTCACTGCAGCATATGGTACGGATAAAAAAGGAGCACTCAGCCATAAAATCTAAAGAAAAATGTGCATCATCATCATCGTCAGTTGAATCGTGAGTTTGCACCAGGTATTTAGCATTCAAAGTGCTGTTGTTTGTATGTCTGGTGGCGTCTGTCCATGAAAGAGGACCTGTTGCAAATATTAGGTTCAGTATTAGAAGGTCTTTGTTGAAACAGACACACACTGGAACGCAGGACAATCAGTATTGTATCTTATTGTAGATTTATTCACAATCCCCCTATTGTAGGATCACTGACATTAATGAATCATCATTTCAGTAAACTGATACGGCAGAAGCTGGTGTCAGCTGTGGTATACACGGTGTTTCACTTACACACTAGCCTAGTGGTTCTGTGCTGTGCGGGAAGTATTTGCTTAATCGTCTATGCGCTATATCTATTTTCTGTCCTGGCACCTACGGTAGGTGGTGGAGTGAACGTCCTCTAGATGTCAGGCAGCTGCGTCTCTGGCAATCTTTAATCGACGGCTTAAGACATCTATTCATCTGTTTCTGCTGTACTTGAGTTGACCTCTCCCTTCCCTTCAATCTGACTCATGAAAACGTTTTTTTGAATTTTTTTCTCAACAATTTGTGTTCAGTTACATGTGACCCCGGAGACCACATCTTACACTGGTGGTTACATATAAGCAGTTCTATTAGAATGTATTTTTTTTTAAAAGATTTAAAGAATATGCTCTGCCTCGAGTCTACTCATTACATGAGCGTCATGGCGAATAAGCATAATGATTCAATGGCAACTAGATTTGTGTTTTTTATGTACAAGTGTGATGATTACTCAAGTGCCTGATTCCCCCTCAGGTAGCAGATGGCTTCATGTATTGTAATTATGTAGTAAAGAAAACATAAATGAACACTGCAATGTAGACTAATGTATTCTAATCTCTACTGTAGAGGCCTCTGTAGGCAATGTTACGATCTGGGGTTGCTTCAGTTGGCCAGGTCTGGGCTCAGAAAAGTTATGTGGCAAAAAAATGAAGTCAGCGGATGATTAATTAAAATATTAACCCTCCCCCCAACTCAAATTGTACAAGAGTGGTCAGGGAGCATGAGAAATCAACTTTCACATGTGAAATGACCAAATTAATTTTAAGCTAATTGTTGTGATATTAATATCTTATAATTTTCCCCTGTATAAATGTAAACCCAGTCCACGGTCAAGATGACCAGTCCTTCTTACCCAGTAGGGAAAGGTGCTGCATTCTCCTGCTGGCCTGGAGCATCTACATGGGCCACTGCAAAATGGTGAGTGATCTCCTGCATGTCCTCGAAGTTAAAGAGAGTGTTGAAGCACGACTTATCTGCAATGTAAACAAGATCAAACAGGAATGACCAACAGTATCCAGTATTAAAAATAAACCCAACAAGTTGCTTTAGAAATAGACACTAAACTCTATACATACAAACATTTCACACCCCTGTTTAACTAATAATAGTTATATTAATACATTACACATGATGGTAAGCACTGTAAATCGCATTAAATGCTTTCGCGTTGTGTCTTTAGAGAAAAAGAAGGGTCCAGGAACTTCCAAAAGATCCATGAAACATAGCTAGAGGTACACATACAGTAGATTTGTGATTTGTCTATTTTCTCTTTTTAAATAATGGACTCTTAGAATTTCTTAGAGCTTGTGTGACTGGACTGGTTTATTCCAAACCTCCCCTTAAAAACAGGAATTAGGACTATAAAAAATAATTTCACTTTAGACCCATCGTGTTCTGTAAGTGGAATGTTAAGGGTCATGAAGCTTAATGTCTCTAATATATTACTGTGTATATTATACACTTTTAAGTTGATAGGAAATGTACTGAGCGGACATGTGGAAATGATATTACAGTTAAAAGGATGGTTGGGTGCAAAAACTTTAGAATCCCGCCCTTAGTCTCAGTTCATGAAATTATTGTGATGAAGCCCATAAAGTTGTTTAACACCACACATGAAAATGTCCATCTAGAAAATGGTTGCACACAGAAAATGAGATTTTCGAGTTTGTATAAGAGTACTTGTGCCGGAGGAGGAGGAGGAGGAGTAACTCACGGTTAAGTCCGATGTCATGGTAGGTTAAGATGACGGGCCGGTTGCCTTTAGGTGTTCCCCTCAAAGTTACATGGAGAACACCGTGGGGCGTCTCAATGTCATGCTCCTGTAAGCAGAAGAAGGTACAGATGTCAGCAAAAGGAAAGGTACACTATTTAGACTGAGTTATAAAAGGGGTCACGTATGAGCTCCGTCTGGATGAATAAGCACACTGTGTAATACTACTCCGCCAAAAAAACGTCAGCAACACTTCAACAACAACTTTGTCCTCTGACAGGTCAAAAATATCTGATGTTACCACCACAGGAAGCAGTTTCTCTCTGACACACTTGCATTAAAAACAGACACAGGCAAGATAAACCTCAATGACGTTAGACTGTTAACACTTTTACTTGTTTACGCATTAGTTTAGTGAAAGTCTAAAAATCCACAATGTTGTAACGCCTAGCGATTTGACAAATACACGACAATGTGGTCTAAATACGTTGGATCGTTTACCTCTCACAGCATTTGCAAGCATCTGTGTAGGAGTAATGTTGCGTAGGGTTGTGTGGGTGTTTGGTTTACATCCATAGTCAATGTTTGTTATTGAAAAGGAGCGTACAGCATTGGCTGAAATAAAAACCTAGACATCTCACAGCCACTCATACGTGTCCCACAGGAGATATACACTCATCGAACAATTTATGAGGAACGCCTGCTCATTCATGCACTAACAAAACATGCAAAGTTATTGAGATTACTCATTTCCCTATTTTGAAATCTTTTTTCAGTTCTCACTCTTTTCTCGGGGAAACACCGAAAAACAGTGGGGTGCATTACTGATGCAGGATCTGTGTATCAACAAGACAAGGACAATTCGGAACAAATGTCACATTCACCCTCCTTCTACCACATTTCTTTAAACAAAAAATATTTTCAAACAAAATAGAATTTTGTGTGCTAAATATACAGCATAAAAAACAACAACATTATGTATATATTATATTCCCCATCTTTATTAAAATAAAATGTCCTCTTACAAACAGAGGACCATTATAATGAAATTCTTCTTTTTTCTGCTCTTATGGCAAAAGTAAAAACTGCTTAAAAATATTAGACAGCTTGTCAAAGCCTAAATAACAGTCTTTTAAAAATTTAAGAAAGACATCATTGCTGTGAAAAAGTTAAGTCTGCTTACTCAATCACATAAGACAAAAAAGCTCGACACAAATGTGCAAAGTGTGTGTGTGGTTCCAAAGCTAAAGAAAATTAATTAATGTTAGTATTATTTGTTATAATTTGTGAATAAACATGACATCTAGGGTTTAAATGATGATAATGGGGTTAACATATAAACAACACATCTCTGGTTTAAATTGGAGCATGAAAACAGACGTGAACGTTGTAGCCCTCAACACTTACAGATAAATGCATTGTGTTTCACCCTAAACGGAATCTAATTAAATCATAAGTCATTATTTATTAAAGATGGGGATGACTGAATTTAATACAAAAAAAGTCTGAATATGTGCTGCTTTAAATCAATGTTTAAGCCATCAACTTTGTGGTTGATGCAAAGTTTGCAATTAATATAACAGAATGTAGCCTTGTTGAAGTGAAACATGAGATTTTGCAGAATCAGATAAATATGTGTACAATTTATGAGTTTTTTATACCGTATGGTATCATATTCATGACTCATTCTTGAGCACTTGGACTGTATTCTCTCTCTCTCTCTCTCTCTCTCTCTCTGACTTAGCAGCGTCTGTGCTCATTCTGATTGGCATAATGTTATACATGTGACCCTGAACCAGACATGATGCAATTTCTTTACTGTTTCTGTCCAGGCTAAAGGAAATGTATTTATTTAGGCAGGATAAAAAATAAAATCTTCAGGTACACAGAAATATACCAGTGAGCCATAAAATTAAAACATTGTACACACACACGCACACACATACACGGACACACATACACGGACACACATACACGGACACACATACACGGACACACATACACGGACACACATACACGGACACACACACACACACACACATACACGGACACACATACACGGACACACACACACACGGACACACATACACGGACACACATACACGGACACACATACACGGACACACATACACGGACACACATACACGGACACACATACACGGACACACATACACGGACACACATACACGGACACACACACACATACACGGACACACACATACACTGACACACACATACACATACACACACACATACACACACATACATACACACACATACAAACATACAAACATACACACACACACACACACACACACACACACACAGAACAGTCATATCATTAAAGCACAAATCATTAAGTCCCATACTGTGTAGGTCTCCCTTGTGCTAATTGGACACTTCTGTCCCCAGAGGGCGTGACCTCCACAGGACCTCTGGAGTGTGCCGTGGTATCTGGCACTGGGACTGTGGGTGCTGTGGGTTGCAAGGTGGGACTTCCATTGTTTGGATTAAGATCCGGTGACCTCAGAGGCCGGATCGGATCAACGACCTTGAACTTGTTGTCTGTCAGACTGTGCAGCAGCACTGGATCTTCTGATACCTTCCTACCACAGCACTAACTTGTTTCAGCACTTTGTGCAACACTGTCTTTTTGTGGGATCGGACCGGATCAGTCTTTTGTTCCCACACGTATAGTTGACCATGTACTTGGGTGTCCATGACCCCGTCATTAGTTTACTAGTGCATAATTGATCATGAATGTTATTCAATTTACCTGCCAGTTTTATTAATGCTCTCTATGAGCAGCTTTAATATACACAGCCAGTTCCATAAACTCTGGAACAAAGATGTGTTCTTCTTTGGGCCTTTACATTAAATTTGAAATGAAATACCAAAAATGGGAATGTGTGTGTGTGTAAATGGCTGTTATTTCTAGATGGTTAATGTCACACTTTTGTCTAACCCCTTAAATTAAAGCTGAAAGTCTTGCCTTTGCTCTCATCTTGAGTGTTTATAAATTCAATGAGGTGATGTACAGGCGTAAATGCCAAAAAACAACAACTGATCTTTGTTCCAAAATGTCTGATATCTTAGACTCCAGGGAAACCAGAGTTTACTTTTAAAACCAAGGACGTATCACAATTAGTCAGTGCTGGTGTATATGGGTTATGCAACAAAAGTCAATTATTGATAACAAAAAGATGGGTCCTGATCCTGGATTAGGTGTTAACTGAAAGCACTTCAGTGCTACATGAAGGTAAGGGGAAGCTGCTGAAAAGAGAGAGAAAAAAGTCTTCACTTTGTAGCAACAGCAATTTTTTTTTTACATTTATTTTTATCTCACACCTGCAAATGCTGCAGACAGTGAAAGAGCAGTTTCAGAAATAGACGAGGCATTTAAAGCAATTCACTGCTTTGTCTTTTAAGGTGCCATTACTTGAATTAGCTGCCCCTTTAAAGCAGGTGTTTTAGCGGTGTAGGCACAGAACCTGAGAAGTCCAGGAGCATGTCAAAAGGTTACTGGTTCCCAGCTCTCTACAACACAGTCCAGACCAGTTTAGTTTAAATGGTTTAAAACGTTCACCCATGTTGAAGCACAATGCTATCTGTGTGCATCGTATGTCACAGAGGAGCTGCTCTCATACGAGTAGGTATATTTAATCATGCAGATCGACATGAGATGTATACTTTTGGCATGCTCTCAGCGCTTGTGCTTTTAACCGCAAACTAATTTAAGTGCTCTAGTGCTACAGAACCTCGATTAGATAGCCCAAAACAAACTGCTAATATTATGATAAGATTATGTTTTTGCTTCGAATTTTAGTAACATTTGACTAGAAATAAGCTCAATAAAAAAATATTAAAAAACTTTTAAAGAAATTGTTAAAGAAATTAGCGATTGGTCTGGATGCAAAAAAATTTCACTTGATAAGATGTAATTCCTTTATAGTTAATAAAAGAATAAAAAATAAGTAAAAGGCTCATGACCTAGACATGACCTCTGCTTATCCCAGAATGCTGGGCTGGTGATTTGTAGTCATGAATAGTAATGAATACACAGTTACATGCTTTCAATTCTAACAACATGACTGAGTAAAAAAATGCTTCATCACTGAGTTGGAAGAGGACGCGCTTTTATCTCCTCACTGAACCATCGACAAGCCCTATTAGCAAATATGAATAGATCTACAGGATAAAAGGTTTACAGGGGGGAAACGTCAAAGGCCTCTAAATGTCAAAGCTAATGCTCCTGACGAACATTACGAGCTCATCTTCATCTAAATGAGTCACAAAGCCGTTCCCTTACTAATGGAAAAAATTAATAAATAAATGTGTCTCTTGTAAATGTGTAATTTGTGAGCATAAATAGAAAATGAGCATCAGGCGAGGCAGAGTGTCTCTGTCCTGAGAGAGACTGATTCACTTACTGAGAAAGTAGCAACTGTGTCTGAATGATGTTTGTTTGGGAGACGATGGGAAATAAAATGTCTTACAAACTTATCAGCGATGTAAAACAGTAATTCAGTAACTGTCACGTTTAAAAAGTTACAGGAATGTGAGCTGGAGGAGTAACGAGTTTGTATTTCTGTGGAATGCGTTTTGCTTCCAGTGAGATTTTCTGCCGTTTTCTATTTCTTTAAATGATCTGGAACTTTTTTTTCAAAATTGTGTTTTTGCACAGGGAAGAAATACCTGACTTACTGTTAGATAAAGTATAATATTTAGGTATAATATTTTTCTAACTCTAATTTTATTCTTCACATACACAACCATACACACAGGGTGATATTATATTAAATATAATATCATAAATATTTATACGACTGTCTGAGACCCAGAAGGATTTCACTAATAGACAAAATAGGCTGCAAATTAACAATAAAGTAAAAATATTTTTTTTTTAGATAATTAAAATTCAGTAATTTATTCAGCTTTTATACCGCTTTGTCCTGTGTAAAGGGTCTCGTGGGGGCCTGGTGCCAACACAAGAGACTTTTCGGGCACAGGGCGGGGCAAACCCTGGTCAGTGTGTACGGGATAAGATGTGTGTCGCAGCAGTGTGGTCGTCTATGTCTCAAAGTGCAAGTTAGTCAGTTTATGTGCAAACAAAAAAAATGTGCAACTTGCGAGTAATGTGCTACATCATGACTCTGATGTATTAGCAGAAATTCAGTGTGTGTGTCTATTGTGGTAAGGAAAATAAAGCAAATCTGATCAATGCATAATAAATCATATCCAATAGCGCAAACATCACGCTCTTAAATGTTAACGTGCTTAGCTCGACCCAACCCTGAACACTCTCCTGCAGCTTAATGTCCCTCTCTCTCTCTCTCTCTCTCTCTCACACACATGCACAAACACATGCACAAACACACACAACCAAATCAAAGGCCTTCCCCTCTGGGACACTGCAGGATGCCTGGCACACTCACACACTCACACACTTACACACTCACACACTCTCACACAAAGGCTCTCATAAAACCAGACACACCTTCAGACTGCACAGTCATAGCAAAACCCATCAGTTACTACAAACACACAAACACGCTGCGGATAAACAAGCCTGTCTTCTAACGGGACAAACACAAACTCTTGTAGCAATCACACAAATGGGCACACATGCAGACACACACGCACACAAAATGGACCCTGTGTGAGCTACACTAAGATGTTAGGTTGAATGGACCCCTGAGAATCAACAGGCTGTTTAGAGGTGAACACACACACACACACTTATACCATGCTACTGTGCGTCCACCCCAACACACACACAGGCTTTCACTCACCACACCGCTCACTGTACAGCCGATCTGGCTCAGATCCAGCACGTCCGTCATTTCTCATCCACAGAAAGAAAAAACGTAAGAACGACAGAGAGAGAGAGAGGGAGGCTAACGCTTTGCTCTTGTTTTTCCCGGTCACGAGGGGCGGCGGCAGCTCAGGAGGGGGATGAGGAGGACAAAAAGCTAAAAAATGTTTTTTTTAAAGAACAACCAAAAAAAAAAAGATAAATCACTCCTCAGAGGCAAAGTCACTATGGCCGCTCCTCACGAATAAAGCAGAGAGAGAGAGAGAGAGAGAGCGCGAGAGAGAGAGAGAGGATGGTGAAATGTGTTTACAGATGGTAGTTGCAACTAGCAAGGCAGACTGAGGGGGGAGAAAGACGAATCTGATGGAAAGCAGGCAGTGTGACAATGAGAGGGAGAGGGAGGGGGGAGAGGAGGGGATGTGGAGGGCATTCAGGCTGCTCTAATTGGATTTAGAGGGTCAGGTGAAACAGCCGGGAGTGTGTGTGTGTGTGTGTGTGTGTGTGTGTGTGTGCGTGTGTGCGTGTGTGTGCGTGTGTGTGTGTGTGTGTGAGAGAGAGAGAGAGAGAGAGAGTAAACGCTATCTAAGGATTCAAATTAAAATATGAATGAATTCAACAAAGGATCTGAATCTCTAATCAAAAACACTAAACACCATTACAAAGAATAGTTTCCATAGAGATGAAGATTTCTGTGTACACGCAATGAAACAATCAGTGCGCCATATTATTCCATATCGCGTGTAGAATGTGAGCTACAGAAACGCTGCACTCTGGACCCAAGCATTGCTCAAGTAGGAACTTGGTTTCGTAAAGTAGAGCAGCAGAGCCAATGCAGGCTGTAATGGCAGGATTATCTAAGGATTTAAGCATAAGTTGACAGCATGGCTCTCACTAACCAGCTTGCAGTTCACACGCACACCTAATCTGCTCAAACTGAAGTATGTCTGAGGTTAGCAGCCTTTATAACTGCGCAAAAATGGAGCCGGATATAAACCGTGACGAACAATACAATACAGGACCACGTCCCACAACAGAATAGGGAGACAAAAGAATAGCATCATCATGTTCAGTAGTTTCTTTATCCGCTCACTGTCAGGCTGGGTGCAAGGAGGACCTCGGTCAGATTGGGTCGTACGTCGCTTGGGACAAGCTGCTGTCATGTCCGCACTGCTTGTTCTTACGCCTCTGCTAATAAGTGTAGCAGGCTTGTGTTTGTGTGTCCATGTCTAAATCTCAGATACCACTTAGTGTGATATCTCAAAATCAAGAACTTGAACCAACAGTAAGCACCGCAGCATAAAGGCTTGTTAAAAGCATAGCACAATTCGTAAAAGTATTTTTCTTAACGTTTGTCACACATACACTGTGAATACACACTTATTTTTAGGAATACCGAGGCACGTCTTCCTTCTGCCTTCCTAAACCAGAGAGTGCGTCCGTGGCTGTAAAGTTCTTGCCCTATCATCTGGAGATCGCAAGTTCGATTCATATGGGAGAGAGACGGAGCTGATTGGCCGAGTGCTCTCAGCGGGGTGGGATGGGAGGCACTTAGCACTGTCACATCAATCTACAGCCAATCAGGGGCGTCTGCGAGCTCATGCAAGCGGAAGGAGCGGATAGCGCTGTCCTCTGAGTTGCCCTCAATGGCGAGCAGCTTGAAAAGCTGCGGTTGGCTAGAGTCACTTGGTTCAGGACAAATACATGATCATCTTTAGCCCTACCTGACTGAGTAGTAGCCTTGATGTGCGAGACATGGACGAAATCAGGGTAAAAAATAAATAAATAAATAAATAAATAATAGAATTACAATTTTATTTGTGGTGTACACAACCACACACAGTATGATATGAGATGAAATGTTTATACGATTGTCTGTGATCTAAAACAGAAAGATAGAATAAAAATACAATAAAAAGAAGACTGCACTAGAAAAATATACATAAACTAAAGTATTTGATTTAACACACATGATGTTATATAATTTCTATCCGTTATCACCCAAATGAGGATGGGTTCCCTGATTTAGTCTGGTTCCTCTCAAGGTTTCTTCCTATTGCCATCTCAGGGAGTTTTTCCTTGCCACTGTAGCCGTCACCCTTTGCTTGCTCATCAGAGACATTTCATTTATCATTCATTTATTCATCTCATTATTATCTAGACACATTTTTCTCACACATACACACTTCCAAAAATGTTATTTTTTAAAATTGCTTTCATTTTTGTAAAGCTGCTTTGAAGCTGCATTTTTAAAAAAGCGCTATATAAATAAAATTGAATTAAAATTGAATTAAATTTCCAATTAAAACAATTAAATAATAAAAAAAGTATATTTCAAAGTATAATTGTAAACGGAGAAGTATAAAAAAAAAAATCTATACAGAAGGGTGAAGGCACGGTGAGACACAGTTTTTTCCATTCATGTTCTGTCAGCTGATCTGCTACAAGTCTACCTGAGTCTCCAATAACTACCTGGACACCATATTTGTATCAGTTAACATCGGTTATCGCTGTACTACCTGCTACCTAACACACAGTATGAATGCGGATCAATTCCTGCTCTCTGTTTCACCTAAATGAGAATGGGTTTCCTGTTAAGTCTGGTTCCTCTCAAGGTTTCTTCCTATTACCAGGGAGTTTTTTCTTGCCACTGTCGCCCTAGGCCTGCTCATCAGGTACTATCTGACCATTTTGATTTATACACATTCACATTCCATACAAACTTAAATAATTCTTTTGATTGTATGAAGCTGCTTTGTGACAATGACAATTGTTAAAAGTGCTACACAAATAAAATAAAATTGAATTGAATTAACAACAACCTAGTTACATGTACCTTCTTATGAGCAAAAAAATAATAAAGACTTAAGAACACTTCCCTCTATTTAAGCACACTACGTTGTTATTTGAAATAAAGCATTTTACCACCCTACATAGCAAGACACTACAGTTGTCAATACAAAAAGACAACAGCAGTATGGGTGAAACATGAAGCATTAAATTAATCAATGTGTGTGTCAGCAGCAGTGTTGTTGTCTATTTTCTTTGCATGAACCAAGGCCTGATTAGGCCAAGGTCAAAAACAGGTTGCCTTCATTAGCTTCCTTCCTGTGTGAAATCTTTTTAAAGATATTTCAGAAGGACACATCAGTTAACAGGAAGGAGTAAACTTGTTGGCCAGGGAGGCATACCATCCGGGTCAAGTTGTACTTTCGAGTGTTTTATCGGCTGAATAAAATATACTCCTTTATTCACATGGGGAAAATGGAAGTTTGCATTCGATATATGCAGGTAGATTTAAAGTAAAGTGACTTTTACTAGGCAATAATTAGCATGCACCGATTATTTATCTCACCATCTTACTGCACACTGAGAATCAAGAGAACATAAAGGCCTTAGCCAGAGCAATTTTAGCGACACAAACACATTGACCGCTACAATAAAAACCTTGCTCTAAAATAATAAACACAATCTTATTTCCTTCAGACTCATGCAACAACATGCAAGTGGGCAGTACACAGTAGAGCTTTCTTTGACTTTATGGGCTAGGTAATAAATTTATGATTAGTCAGACCCTCTGGTGATTTCTATTTATACTACACCATTTCCACCACAGTCTCTTAGTCCGGAGGTATAACTATAACCAGAGGTAATTTGAGAGAAAAATCAATGGAAGCTTTTTGCACTCGAGCTCCACACTTTGCAAACAGCATTACATGAAATTGTGGTAAGTGAAAAGCTTTAAAAAGCTGTGGAATTTCAGGCCAGGTCATGTGATGGGGACCATACAGGGTCTTTGCCGTCTGTGAGGGCATGACGAATTGTTTCAAACTAAAATTCTTAATAATTCTTTGGTTGGATGCAACATATAAACTTTCATGTCATGATTCTCATGATTTGCTAGGAATCTTCATGTCTGGTTAAGAACTTGTTCATTCTTTTTGGTCATTGATTGTATAATACAGTAGTTAACAGAGTTTTTCCATTTATGTCCTGTCAGCTGATCTGTTAACAACAACAACCTAGTCACATATACCTTCTTATGAGCAAAAAAATAATAAAGACATAAGAACACTTACGGGCTGATCCTCAAATCACTTTACCCTCCCTCTATTTAAGATGAAGTAATATGAAATAAAGCATTCCACCACCCTACAAAGCAGGACACTACAGTTGTCAATACAAAATACAGTCACACATGAACTTTTTATGAAGTTTAGAATAGTGTAACAAACAAATCAATCAATCAATCTAACTGACTGATCCAGTAAGCCTCAGTTGTGATGAGTTAAACGCCTTGTTGATGAACTTCACAGAGAATGGACAGACTGGTTCAAGTTGACAGAAAGTATACAGTAACTTGGATAAAAATCCTGTACAACTGTAATAAGAAGTCAAATCTTAAGGCAGAAGGACTATAACAGCAGAAGGGCACTCTGAAAATCTTATCCTGGTCTGATGGACCTTGATTTCTGCTGAGTCACTGATGCTAGTGTCAGAATTTATCACCAACAGCATGAATCCATGAACCCATCCTGCCTTGTGTAAACAGTCCAGGCTGGTACAGGCGGTGTAAAACTGCAGAATGTTTTCTTGGCCCACTCAGTGCCTGTTAATAAAAATCAATCACCACTTGAAATCCACAGCTTGTTTAAGGATTCTTGCTGAACATGTGCATTCCTTCATGGCACTGATTTAGCTGTTTTCTACCACCAGTTACAGTACAGTACCGCTACAATACACTATGCTGTGTGGAATTCACGGCATGATGAATCAGATTGTATTGAGATACTGTGTAAGACCTCACTGTACTAAGTATAGTGTTGCGAAACTGCTCAGTGAGTATATAACCAGCTTGTGGGATAGTGTTAATATGGCACCGGCACCTATATAACCAGCATGTACTAGAACCGAAACAGAACACAGCTTTCAGTGCCTTACTTCAGTGCAAATTTAACGCCTTGGCGATCAATTGTAATATTTGTCAAGTGGATCTAACATTTCAATTTAAAAGCACAACTCAGGAAATAAGATCATCCGATAAACATGTGCACGCAGTAATTACTGCGGCAGCAGGTAGCGTTCGCTCGCTAAGCTAAACGCAGTTAAATTAAAATGCCTAAAGCTAAACGTCCTAAAGTGTGGCTTTACAACAAAGTGATTTCGAAGCACACAACAAATGTCTTTCAAAAATTGAGTGTAAGGGGTGAAACACAGCAAACCTAATGAAACACACGGGAAGTTAAAAGCAAAATGGAGGCATCGTGTTTAACAGCTTGTGGACATCAGCTGGCAGTGTATGTGTGCCTGATCTTACTCGGACCAACTCTAGCAAAGTCAAGAGGTGCCGTATTTTGCCAGATAATATGCCAAATATGCTCATACTTCTGCAAAAGAATTGCTGACATGTGTAGCTAGTTTGTAGCCTACCAAAAATAACAACTACTTGGCTGTTATTGGTGTTAAATTATTTTAGTTGAATTGGGTCACCCGTGATGGATTGGCATCCTGTCCAGGGTGTACCCTGCCTTGTGCCCTAAGCCTCCTGGGATAGGCTCCAGACCCCCGCGACCCTAAATACAGGATAAAGAGGTATAGAAGATGAGATGAGATGAACTGGGTCATATGTAAATTTGTTTTGTTTTTTTAATTTACTTATATTAATGTATACTTTAAACTTTTCATATATTGTTTATTTTAATATTTCAACATTTTCAACATTAAAAAAACATTCTTTAAATGTTAGCCACCATTTTCTGGGGCCTTTATATATATATATTTTTTTTATAAAGGCATCGTTACCTTTTTAAAAGTATCGATTTGGCACAGATGTTGTCCCCTATTGTGTGATCATACTGTTTCAATTTACTGTGGAATTCAACACAAACCAACTAACGTTTATGATGAAGAGGGAAGATGTCCAATTGTAAACTGTATACGCAAATTAAAATACACAAGTAATTCTAATTAGTGAGTCTAGCTTTAACTAATGCAGGCCAATTACCTCCATTAGTCCAGTTAATTCAAATCAAACTCAGCACATTGTTTAGGACCTGTATCCAAAGATTTAACCATCTGTTCAGAGTTTCTACAGGTTGGAAAGTCAGATGATGTCTTAAAAAAAAAAATAAAATACTTAGCACTAAACGCAATATTTCTGGTCAGACTTACATCATTTCTGACGTCAGTGTGTTTGACATTAGATGATGCAACATTCAGGATTTGTTAGCAAGATAGCCAATGTATATTTAATGTTTTAGATTTAACAAAGGAATATGTTTGGATTTTGAATAACCCAATGCTAATGCTTGTACAGTACTTACAGTATAACTTAAAAATAAGAAGTTTTACTTTTTGTTTAGTGATGTGCACAGCCATGTTGATTTGACATCACTCTATGAACAGGTGAAAATTCAGATTTGGGAATAATGAGTTCTGCTTCAGCATTTTATGTCATGATAGAAATGTTTCCCATTTATTCTGTTAATAAAGAAAGGTTTACCAAGTTGTACAACAACAGTAACAGTACCATAACAATTATTTGCGCTGTTTGCTAAAAACATTACTCTTAAGTTTCACAGCAAGTGTGAATTGACAAAAAATTGTGTGTTTGTACACTATATGCCAGTTTAAATATTCTGATATTATGTGATTTAAGATTTTTTTAGTAATTTAAATACTGATCCCTAATAAGTGCACAAGTGCAGATCTACTGGAATATTCGTACATATTCTGGACACACACACACACACACACACACTGATCAGCCATAATATTAAAATTACCTGCCTCATACAGTACATAGCTCTGACCTTTCGAGGCATGGAATTCACATAAAGGTGTGCTGTGGTTTTACATTAGCAGGAGATCCTGAATGTTATGAGGTTGGGCCTATTCTTAAAATATCTCATAAAGATCAAGTCAATACCTTGAACACTGTCATGGTCCTTAATTTATTCCTGAACAAAGTCTGCAGTGTGACAGAGCACATTATCCTGTTGAAAAAGATCGCTGCCATCAGGGAAGAAAGGCAGCACATGCTAAAGTAATATCGACATGAATGCCAGGACCCCAAGGTGTTCTGGCAGAACATTGCCCAGGGCGTCACACTGCCTCACCCGGCTTGCCTTTTATAGCCATGCGCTTGCTCGCACACACACACACACCCATCAATCCACATGATGGAAAAGAAAAAATAATGCATCAGACCAGACAGCATTCTTCCATTGACCCATGGTATGGTTCTGATGATCATGTGGCATTTATGTAGGTAGTTTTAACAACTGACACCTGCAGCTTCACACACACACACACGCTGTGATGCACTGTAGGTTCTGACTGTGTGCTCCATCATAACCAGTATCTATTTCTTCAGCGATTTGCAGTGACTAGCAATCTGAGCTACAGTAGCTCTCGCCACGAGCCTTGAGCACCCATGCCTGTGTCTTAATTTTACCAGAGATTCTCCTTTAGATCACATTTGGTGGCTGCTGATGACTGTATACCAGGAACACTCCACAAGACCTGCCATTTTGGAGATGCTCAAAACTCTCACACAATTTAGCCCTTGTCGCTCAGATATTTCGCTTGCCCATTTTTCCCGCTTCGAACACATCAACATCAACTTTGAGAACTGAGTGGACAGATAATAATCTGTGTACTTTAGTTTTTTTCTAAGCACACAGCAAGTCGCAAAAATATCCGCCTTCCCTTTTAGATGGCATCGTAGCAAAAACATATCAGAACAAAAACCTTGTGTCAGAACCACAATGTTTAAAACTGTTACACCAAATCATCATGTCAGAATAGTTATACATAGAACACGACCCAGTTACAAGAGGGGGGTCCTTGATCCACAGATGGATAAACCATGACATTTAAAAGCCACTATACTGCTTATACCGAAATAAGTTTCCCAGGATGCACCTGGGACGCATAAGAGTGGGCAGAAGTACAAAGGGCTTCCCTGTGTTTAAGTTTAGTAAGGAGACACTCCCACACCGAGTACACCTCTGTTATGGAACATACCCTACATGTGAGCTTTAGACTGACTCTGTGTGTGTGTGTGTGTGTGTGTGTGTGTGTGTGTGTGTTTGTGTGTGTGCATGCAGAGCCACTTCAAGGAGCAGGTGTATCCTGTTTTACAAGCAGTTGAGAATGCTGCAAATCTGTTAAAAAGGCTAAATAAGGTGCAAAACAAGAAACACTTTGTTCTCTCCGGCACAAAAATAAAACGTGCCTCTGTTTTGTACTGATATATTTTCCAATCCTGCTTTCTACCAACAGGGGGCAGCAAACAACGGTCACAGAATGCTTAAAGATAAGATTTTTTTTTATTTAAATGCAAAGGATATTAGTTTGTAAATTTTAAATACTTCATAGAATTTCAAAGTTTTCAGGCTTCTCCTGTTTAATATTAATTTAATTGTGCTTATTAGCAAAGCTAAAGATTACTTTTTATATAGATTAATTAGATTAATATATTGGGTATACTGTTGTTACCCTCAAACTCAGGAAACTTTTGCTTACATTATAAAGTGAGACCACCATTTTCTGCACACTCCCTTCATACCTACATGTGCATTGTTCCATCTCCACCTCTTTTAGCATGTGCCAGAAGCTTTGTGTTTATAAATATCTTCGTCGACACAGCCGGTCCTATGAATCATGTCAGCTGGAGCTTTTACCACCATGTGTATGCAAATGACAAGTTTGTGTGCTTTCACCGGGCTCAAGGGCATGACTTTTACATAGCAAAGTACTTTAATTTTATTGCTTTTATTCATTTAGCACAAACTTCTGCTCAAAGTGGCTTACATGCAATCCTGAAAGCAATTCAAGCTCAGAGCTGTGCTGGTAAGAGTTAATCACCTTCTTTAAGAGGCCAATAGGGACACAAGCATGCAAGACAATAAATGCCAGACAAAAGATTAAAAAGATTCACCCCCAATGACTTGCATATTAATATTTATAATTTACATATGGTCACCAGTAATGTCCAAAATGTATTTTAAGTCGAGCGGTAACACATTTATTTACTTAAGGTAAATAAGTCTCAGACTTATACAGCCGTTGATAATTAAATCTCTTGATAAGTGCTGTCTCCACCACACAGGAAAGGTCATTCAACCCATACTATATTATATCCAGCATGGTCATTCCAGATGTCTCGGGATGGGTTAAAAAAAATAAAATAAATAAAAACATGCAGAAAAGAATTAGCATGGCTGCCATTCACGATCTTAACAGCACTACATGATGATGTGCATTTAGATGTACTGGAGTATGAGGTTATAGGATGGATTGTGTGTATGCCAGGCTTAAAAGACATGTCTTTAGTCTACTTTGAAACTGGGCCTGAACACTGTCACGAAGACTATTCCAAAGCTTAAGAGATAAATACAAAAATCTCCTTTTGTGGATATTCTAAGAACTATTACTATTATATCCAAAAAGGTCATTTAACCCATACTATACACTTGAAAGGTCATTTAACCCTTACTATACCCTTGAAAGGTCATTCAACCCACACTATATTACATCCTTGAAAGGTCATTCAAACCCGACTTATATTATATCCATCAAGGTCATTTAAACCTTACTTTATTTGGTCCAGTATGGTAATTACTAAAACATCCTTGATTTGATACTAATACATTACATCCATCAAGGTCATTCAACCCTTACCATGTTATATCCAGTAGAACAAATTCAACCCTCACTGTACTGCATCCTTGAAAGGTTATTTAAACCTTAATATATTACATCCAGTATGGTCATTTAACCCTTACTATACTGCATCCTTAAAAGGTCATTCAACCCGTACCATATTATATACAGCATGGTAATTAATCTCTCAATATGTTATATCCAGCAAGGTCATTTAACCCTTGCTATGTTATATCCTTGAAAGGTCATTCAACTCTTACTATATTACATCCAGCTTAATAATTTAACCCTTACTATATTATATCAAGCAAGATCACTTAAATCTTACCATACAATATCCAGTATGGTAAATCAACCCTTACTATATTATATACATTTGAGTAATTCCATCTCAAATCAACCAATGAAAGAGAAATTTTCCACCATCACCTCTCAGATTTTGCTGATTTTTTCACCAATTGTTAATATTGCCATGAAAATAAAAACCCCCAATTTTTTTGTCCCAACTCCCACTCGTTAAAAAATGGCAGCCATCTTAATTTTTGGTCTTGACGCGCTTCAAGACGTGCCACGCCCCTTTTTGAAATCCTCTTTTCTTTAATAACTCACTTGCTATATGTCATATGGAGATGAAACTGGATATATTTATGTATTTTTTTATGTAGATTTAGATTCTGCAATCGGAATTTGGCTATCTGCTGTGGTTATGGAGATATTTCCGAAAAACCATTTTTGGGGGGTATCCCTTTTCGACCCCGCAGAACCCAAGGTCTGCATGTATATATGTTACTCAAAAAAATAGGGGTTACTTCACATCACCTTATCTTGAAAATAACTAAAAACCAGGGGTGTGTTATGCCCTGTTTTATAGAAATCATCAAAAATTAATTGTCCAGGTTTTGCAAATGTTTTACGATTTGATACACATTTTATATACAGAGAATGTACATGGATGTACACAATAGGCCTTATCTACCAGTAAATGTGTCATTTTATGGTGGTACATGTAAGATACATGTATCACTGTCAAACACTATCCTGTAATTGAACCATTCAGGTTCATACTGATCAGAAAGTTAAATTATCTCAACTCCATGAGTGACCTCGCACTCAAGGAACTTGGTGATTGCATCATCTTTTTCTTGGTGCTAATTAAGTGCAGAAAAACAAAAGCAGGTGAGTGTGTTTCATTTATGTTAATTTATTAACTGAAGCTTTCCAATGTAGTTTGTTATCTTAATCACAATCTGATTACAAAGACTTGATGGCAAAGCTTGTCTGTTCTTTGGATTCTCGTGACTATATGTTGCACAGGTGTGAGCAGTGCCCCCCTAAATCAAAACTATCTGATTATTTTGATTAGGGCAGAGCAATATGGCCAAAAATATTTATCACGATATAGATTTGAAAATTTGCGATAATGATATAACTGACGATATGATTGACACGAGACAAAGCAGCTGTTTGTATGTGCATTAAAGCTATATAAAATTTTAACAGTGCAAATGCAAATTCCACACCACTGAAGTTGCACCATTTTTACAAACCAATCCTGGTTCATCTGTTTCATTCAACGATCCGCTTTCGCCTTTCTTATTCTCCGCCGCCGCCAAGCTTTTTTCGCCATAAGCGTTTGGAAACAAAGGCACTGCACATGCGTGTTTTACCCATATTCTATCGCGATATTTTATTTTCTTATCATTGCCTAACATTGTACCGGTATTACCGTGAAAGGTATAATCTGGCCCATCCCTTATCTTGATGGTATATTTGTAAATGCTGATTTGGACCCAGATGACATTGTTCAGTTCAAGCAGTGGATTTCATTATGAGACTTTGTGAAAAATGTGACCCCTGCACAGCTCATCACTATACAGCCAAGGCCCAAGCTGCTTATTTGAAAGAACTGAAAGAGAAACTTCCCATTAAAAAGGAGGCTGTTATCCTCATGGATTTTGCCGAATGTTATTTTTTATTTGTCAGGATGCTGTTCAAGGTTTTCATTGGGATACATCCCAGGTGATTCTGCACCTTTCGTGGTTTACTATAGGGGTGGTAGTGAAAACGATGGTTCACTAAGTTGCAAAAGTTTTTGTGTTGTCAGTAATGAAAGGGAACACAATTCTATTGTTGTTCACAAGTTTATTAAGGTTCTCATGAATCCACCGAAAGTTCTTCTACCAAATTTAAATCATGTGCATTACTTCTCAGATGGTGCAGCCAGCCAGTACAAGAATTATAATTTTTTTTTTACAAATTTGTGGAGGCATTTCCTATCAAAATGACTTTGGTAGCTACAAAGTGCATGCCTTTCCTAGTTGATATTATTTGTGTCACTGCAACTTGACAGGTCTCGTACATGTACATGTACCTTTTTGTCTTATTTCATGAACTCATTTTTGTGGGCTTTGTTCTTTCAGAATTAGATACCCAGGGTGATGAAAAAAAAACTGTGATTAGTCCTTTTAGTGTAGAGAGATGAATAACGTCATTATCAGTCTTTGACTAGACATGCATTACAGAAAAATTTGAGGTAACTTTTACTTTGAAAGGAGCAGATTTTATGAGTATGCATTAAGTATTCTACAGATATTGCAGTACATTTCTGTGTGTCAAATCATTTAATGTTGCAAAACCTGGACAATTAATTTTTGATGATTTCTATAAAACAGGGCAAAACACACCCCTGGTTTTTATTTATTTTCAAGATAAGGTGATGTGAAGTAACCCCTATTTTTTTGAGTAACATATATACATGCAGACCTTGGGTTTTGGGGGGTCGAAAAGGGGTACCCCCAAAAAATGGTTTTTCAGAAATATCTTCATAACCACAGCAGATAGCCAAATTCTGATTGCAGAACCTGAATCTAAATAAAAAATTATATAAATATACCCAGTTTCATTTCCATATGACATATAGCAAGTGAGTTATCAAGGAAAAGAGGATTTCAAAAAGGGGCGTGGCATGTCTTGAAGCACTTTGAGGCCAAAAATTGAGATGGCTGCCATTTTTTAACGAGTGGGAGTTGGGACAAAAAAATTGGGGTTTTTTATTTTCATGGCAATATCAACAATTGGTGAAAAAATCAGCAAAATCTGTGATCATGTGGTGGAACCCTCTGGTCGATTTGAGATGGAATCACCCATTTACATTTGGGTATTTGGCAGACGCTCTTATCCAGAGAGACTTACATTTTTATCTCATTACAGATCTGAGCAGTTAAGGGTTAAGGGCCTCAAGGGCCCAACAGTGGCAACTTGGTGGTTGTGGGGTTTGAACCTGGGATCTTCCGAACCGTAGTCCAATGCCTTAACCACTAAGCTACCCCTGGCCCATGTATACAGTATACTGGCCCATATGTATACAGTATACATAAATAACCATATACAGTATGGTTATTCAACCCCTGACTATATTATATCCAACTAGGACATTTAAATCTTACTATCACAAACCAGTATCTAGTTACTCATTACAGATATTGCCAATTAAGTGTAAAAATAAATAAAAAAATAAATAAAAGTCAATAATATATGAAAGCACAAATCATATTTTGACCAGCAATATTAAAAATGAACAACCCACAGTAAAACGAGCCAAGGCCAGCAAAAACATCAAGAAGAAATCAGAATAACATTTCATATCAACAGGGGACCTCATAAAAAAAAAACATGCTTTCAATTCCTACAAAGCATCTTGTCAAAATCTAAATTTATACTTTAATTTGCTGCAAGCTGCGTGCCTTAAATCGTTGCCTAGTGCCTGTTTTAACTGCATTCATGCTGCCCTCTGCTGGACGAAACTGACATGACTTACAATGTGAAAGTATTTTAGTCCAGTGGTTCTCAAGTCCAGTCCTGGAGGACCACTGTCCTGCACATTTTAGTGCTTCATCATCTCCTAACTAACGGCTTAATAAAAGTGGTTAAATAGAAACTATTCTTAGTGGAATAAAAAGTGGGTGTGACAGAGCAGGAAAAAATACTTAACTACGCAGGGCAGCAAAGCAGTTCAGCCCTGGTATTAATTCAAGGGGTGTCTTAATTTATCTTCAGTGGCTACGCTGTGAACGTCAGAAGCAGTACTGACAAATCGAAACCATACATTTTGGCTGGTTTGATATTTAGCTGTTAGTTAAGCAATTACTTAAACTGTCAGATGAAATGAATAAAATCTGTGCCTCTGTAACTTTAGATCCTAATGAAGGTATATTTGAGTTCATTACTTACCAACTTACACCAACAGTGTACATACTTAAAAAGCACCAAACTGTACTGAGACTAAAACAGATTTAATAAACATAATATATGCAAAAGGCTTAAAAGAAATGTAATATAAAGGTGAGTCAAAAATAATCCGCACTCTGATTAACACTTTTTGCTGCATTTATCAGCACTTTCCAGTCAAGTTACTCAAAAATCCCACTGTCTCCCCAGTTACTGCTGTGCAGGTGTGAACGTGTTACATCTGTTCATTTGTAACTGAGGTGTGAGCAAAAATAGATGCCCCACTTGTGATTTGCACAAAAGAAGGGCTGCGTGCAGTGATTGTTTTTCTTTTTTGTGGTCTAAGGGTGTATGTGGTGCCGAAACCACTCACGCAGGGCAAAATTTGTTCCAATACTCTAAGGAAGGTGTAAGTTTCATAAAGAGAATCATTACTTTTGACGAACCACTGCGAGCCTGAGAGTAAACGCCAGAGCATGGAATGAAAACATCTTCATCGCTGAACAAGAAAAAGTTCAAAAAGTCAACCAATTAGCTGGAAAATTGTTGTTTACAATTTTCTGGAATTCTCCCGGGCCAGTATAATAAAATGATCAGGAACAAAGTTTAACAATCAACATACTGTAGCCTAAACTTCGGACTGAACGCAGAGGACTGCTTTCCAAGAGCGTTGTGATCTTGCATAGCGATGTCCGCACACTTCTGCCCACACTGTCGACACTCTGCAAAAACTTGTGCATTAGACTTTCCCCTGTTCGGTCCAAAAAACAGCCCTACGAGGATAAAGATTCACTTCTAATAAACAAGTGAAGACAGCGGTGCTTTCACGGCGTGCAGCTCAGCCCCAAAAAAATTTTAATGAGGGGAAATAATTTTTTAACGAGGGAATATAAAGGCTTGTTGACACATGGATGAACTGTAAAAAAAAAAAAAGTTTGTCTTTCTAAAAGGTAATTGAAATAAATTCTACAGCCAGAGTGCGGCTCATTTTTGACTCACTCCCGTATAATGTGGCCAAATGCATCCCAGACCACCTGCCAGGACTGGATAATAAGACCCATTAGGTTTCATTCACACCAGCATTTAGCGCTGACTATATATAATTGAATCACCTAAGACAGATGTTAATACGAGGTCTAAAGGGGTTGTAAAAGTTTTGACTTATGGTTACCCTAATGGAATAACACAGGAGTGTTAAAACACTAAAATCATCACAGCAACTTGTCGTTTAATGAATTCAGATTAACACTGAGGTGTTTGTGTATAAATCCATAAGAACCCATTCACCATTACCTTTGTTCTTCTAATTAATTGTAAGCATCGTTTGCATCAAAAATATTGTTCTTCTTCAGAGAGATTACACAAATCAATCAATACACAGATCAACCAACATCTAACAATTTTTGTTTTGATTTGTGTGAGCATGAGAGAGAAATGGTGGTTGCTCTAATGAGTCAGATCACTTCATTACAGGTGTGTGCTCCTGCGAGCTATATTTAAACACGGCACCGTTAGCAGTTACTTAATTTTACTAGACCTTGAACCAGAAAAAGCTGGGTGTTTCTGCTTCGGGCTCTGAAACAACCATCGTTACATGTCTCCCTTTTTTTGTTGTGGTGGTGGTGGTTGTTAACCAGGTTAATAAATTCAAAGGCTACTGAATTGAGTCTATAGCTTTCACGTCAACAAGTTCACAAGCACAGTGTAAGCATAAAAAATCCTTAAGAATATAAGCTCATCTCATCAAGTCCGGTCAATTGAGATGTACATCACATCAAAATTTCAGCTATACATTTCCCTAGAGACATACGACTTTAATACAAACACAAACCACACTCAGATATTTTTTTGTAAAAAAGAAAATAAATTATTTTCCTTTCACTTTACAATTATGTGCCACTCTGTGTTGGTTTATTATTAAAACACAGTAAAACACATTTTTGTTTGTAGTTGTAAAGTGACAGAATGTGACAAAGTGATATAATGCGCTCAGCTACATCATAAAATCTTTTGATACTTCACTAGAGAATAAGAAAAGATGAGATGAGATTGTGGTGCAGGAAAATGGCAGCAAGTCAAACGATCAGAGAGTTGTGAAGCTCTGTTAATTGGGATTGGGTGGTCGTTTCAGATTTGGTAAGTTTTCCCCCACACACGCACATTTCGTCTTAAGTTAGGCTAGGTTTTGGGACCAACACTAACTAAATACATACTTATTATTGTAATAAGCAAATATGATGTTTGAACAACTGACCCTACGAAGTTTTAAAAATGACAATACTATTTTGGGGTAAAACTTTTTACCCCTTACTTTTCAAAATATTGTTACCCTGCATTCAAAATATGCAATAATCTCATTTGAAGAGTTGATACTGACATGTGTCTGATATGTATGCTCTGTAAAGCCTTTATAACGGCTTTAAATTCCTCTTTTGCAGTATGGAAAAAATCACTATCAAAAATAATCGCACTCTCTCATCGTCTCAGGTAAGGTTTTTTTTTCTTACCCCACAGATTCGGACATGTTTTAAAGCAGGAAAATTGCAGAGATGTTTTTACTATATGGTAGGTAAGATTTTGGAAGTTTAAAATGGTGGCAGAGACAATGCGCTAAATAGAATCCTCTTTCCTCGGATAGTAATGCCTGTGCATGTGGCCTTGATGACGTATTTTTAACAGTGGTTTAACACATTACTACACTCACGGGCGTAATTTCGCAATTCGTCCGTGTAACAGAGGTGTTGTAAAAACAAGTTTTGTGTCTGTAAACGGTCAGAGTGGTATATTTCAGAGTTGTATTGTAACAAACACACAAAATGTCTTATATCTATAAGCTGTCGTAGTCGTAGATTTTGGAATCCAACTCGGACAAAACACAGAATTACACACAAATCTGTTTTTTTTTTGCGCATGATTATTTTTGACAGTTGTTTTATTCCATAGTGCAGCAGAGGTAAGTTTTGGTCTTGCCTTCCTGTGACGGTCTTCATGAGAGCCAGTTTCATCATGGTGCTTGACAATACTGTTCTTGCAAAGAAACAAAGAAATTTGTGGGTTATCCCAAATGTTTGTGCTGTTGTGTAGATTCATAGTTTTTATCTTAAACTAGTAAACGCCCAGCCTTCTCCTTTTACCTACACAGAAAGCACTGAAGTAGCATCTGTTTAAAAAAGAAGTCTAACTGAGTGTAGATAAGAGCTTAATAAATTAGGATGGAGAAATGAGGCAGAATTTTCAGGGGGTGACAGTTACTCATGGTGGCTTTCGTCCACAACTGTTAATCATTTCACGTTCAAATAGCAACTGGCTGATATTTTATCAAGGGGAAATGAATTCTCTATTGGGTCGAGTTTTTGGTTGATAAATATGGAGCTTTAAATGCAAAATGTATGTATGATGTTGGATATAAGTTATAATGAGGACGTCCAAAATTATATTATCTTAAATACAGTAACTGGATGAATACTCGTATATTATTGTTATTAGTATGTTGTATCTGTAAATTTTTCTGTCCACAAAAACTACAAATGTGTGTTTAAAGACAGATTCACCCACTTTTATTCTCATCCTATTCAACCACCTTCCCAGCAAGCTTTACCCTTCCACCCACACACCCTTACAACACACACAAACACAGATGTTTGTTTGCTGTTTTTTTTCAGACCTCAAGCACAGATGAGAGATTAAACACAAGGATCCAAAACCCTACAGTTATCATGGCAGGCCTGCAAGGCATCTCACGCTGAGACAGAGCGTCTCGTCTCTTCAGCCTCAGTGAGGGGATACGAGTCACATCTCTTGGACAAACAATAGCGGAAGCAATCACACAATTCTACCATGTTACGTGTCTGTGGACAAAAGCATGAAATCACTTACCTGACAGTCAAAATCCTGAAAGTTTCGGCCGTTCTGTGACGAAATAAAAAAAGAGAGCAGAACATTAGAGCACACATGGGGATGCAGGACTAGAAAGGGAACTAGATTCGATTAATTAATTCTTCTCCTCCCCCTCTCTCTTTTTTTCATTAAATTCATATGACATCCATAAAACATATCACTGTATATCTGATTCCAGCAATAACGTTCTGCAAGCAGGAGGCTGGTATCCAATGGTAACGAGAGGCTCATCAAAGCCTAGGATTTAAAATAAATAAATGAATAAATAAATGAAAACACCCCAGCTTTATCCACACTTACTGATCCAAGATGTAGATCAGAGTTATGAGATCAGGGAGGCAGAGATCAGACTGACAGAGATGTTGCTTAACAATGTGTTAGTGAATGTTATGACACACAAGAAAAATGTCATCTATTCTTTTTTGTAGTTGTAGCATTTACTGGCTACATTAATTAAGACAGAATTTCAACATCACAATATAACATGAAACTGTTTTGCATTGCTTTTTGTAGCATTAAAATAATATAAAATGCTGCACTTTATATGTAAAAAACAACCCAATACGGGTTTTAACTTTACTCGTTTTGTTTCTATAACCAATAATGATGTTAAAAGCTTAAATAGTACTGATAAAATGTTATAACTGTCTAGGGTACACCTCCGTCAGCGTTTACACCCACAGAGCATTCCTTTAAACATTTTAAAATGAGCCTTGAACTGGCATTGTTTACTCCAACATATGCACTGGGTGTATTCTGGCATTTCGTGGCACCTCCTGCGCATAAAGAAAAACAACTCTACACACAACAGATGGCAGAAGTACAACTGGCTCTGCCACTTGTCATGCTGCATGTACTGTACGTCCACTTAAAGGGTTACAGCACATTGTAAAACACGTCCAATTTGGTGGTGTTGAAACAACAGAATAAAGTTCTTAATTCTTGTGAATGTTTTAAAATACGGGATACCACGACCACATGTCTGACTACAGATATTGATTAGGATCGATGGAAATTCCAGACTACAACTATAAGGCACGACACGTGACATGGAGTGTCATGTCTGCATCCTAAGCCTCAGCAGTGCTGTCTCCCTGTACTCAGCAATGACCAACGTGCAGGGCATTCTCATGGTTATATAGAAACAGGGTACATTTGGAAAAAAAGAATTTAGGACTCCTTGAAATCAAGACTTCTTTCACAGTAACAAAAGCATGAAATTACCCTAATATTGTGCTGTAAATCCACTGAAAAATTTTGTCATTAACGTTTTGCAAGAACAAAACATTTAAACTAAAAGCAGGGTTTATTTTACTTTCCTTAGAAATATGATCGGAGTTCAGTAACTTTTATCTTTAACAGCGTTTAATTTTTTCCTGTACATTTTTAAAGCTTTTTTAAATTGCTTTTATGTGTGGGACACCAGTAAGTGGGACACCAGTGAGTTTCTTTCCCTCCTGCTCATCTGTATTCTGTATTCAGACTTCGGCTGACGCAGCAGACACCAGCAGCTCAGTTGAAATGAGGACCTCTAGAATTCTCCGATGGATGGAGAAATAAAAAAAGAATCGAGATACTTAATTAAAATGATTTTTCCTCCAGCTTTAGTAGCTTCTAAGTGACCCATGATGATGATCAACTATCTGTTATGTCTATAGTTACATTTTTATAGGTACTGTAGGACTGATTCTGCCCCCAAGCTTAGACATCCAAATAGGACCAACTGAGGTGGACATAAGGACGTTTTACTTCATAAAACACCTGAGCAAATTCTGTCAAAAGACATACACATGTATAATGTTGTATAACTTTTTTTCCTACTACAGTGAAAACTCGGATTGTGCGTAACGCGGTTGCGAGGGTTCCGCAAGCTGAGCAAAACTTTTTTATAAATATTGACCTGCAAAAAGAATAAGTCTTGGTTTACGAGTACCGAGTATCATGTATCACGCATTCGCTTCTTGTTTTGACATCGAGCATCATCTAAGCCAACGTCTTTTCTTTCTCTTGCGCTGCGGAATTGTGGGTAATCATCTCTCCTGCTGGGTCTTAGTGCGCATCTCTTACTGGTATAATCAACATTTGTGCATGTGTGTGCTGTTTACTATAATACTGTGACCACGTGTGTGTGCGTAGAAAACATTTTATTTTGTGTGTGTGTACAGCGCACGTGTAAAGCAAAAGCAAGAATCATTAGAGAGGATAAAGATCTATTTTCTCTCTTTGCTCAAGACTCAGCCTGCTTGTGTCTGTGTGCGTGCGTGTCATTGGACACCGTGCCACACACACAGAGACCCCTCCTACACACATTTTCTTTCTGCTCTACACATAAACGCTGCTCTGTCATGATTCTTTTTAAAGGTAAAGTGCAGGTTAATTTGTTTTATTTTTACTTTACAGCTGTGATTCCGTTAGTGTGCTGCTCAAACAAGTGTCAGAGAGATTTGTTTTCCAATAAAACAGTGTTTTCGTTGAGTGCGCGTGTGTGTGAAAAGAGTGGAGGAAGGGTAACTGTAAGACGAGAAGGGCGAGAGGGGAGCTTACTTTACATTCTTTCACACACACGCGCACGCACACACACACGCGCACACACACACGCGCACACACACACGCGCACACACACACGCGCACACACACACGCGCACACACACACAGTGCCTGTGCGCACAAACAGAAACACTTATCTGTCAGGACTTATTTTTACCTTTTTTTTTTAAGGTAAAGTGCAGGTTAATATGTTGTATTTTTACTTAATATTTTGTGTGAATTATTTTTGGGGCTGTGGAACGAATAATTTGAGCTTCCATTACGTCTTATGGGAAAATTCAACTTGGTTTACGAGTGTTTCGAAATAAGAGCCTGTTTCCAGAACAAATTATGCTCGTAATCCAAGGTTCCACTGTATCTTTTTTTAAGGTACAGCAGAAACAACCGTTTAAACAAAACAGCGGTATCAAATACTATAATTATCATTAACTGGAATCCCGCAGCCATATCTCTAGTGACCAACCAAACATTTGGCGCATCAGTTTAATACAAACTTGAGATTGCTCTGAAAGCCCAGTTGGAGTCTTTCTGGTGCCAAAAGATTCCTGGATTTTACATGCTCCACTACCGTCCTGCCGACAGAACTGAAAATCACTGGAATCACTCTTCTTTAAGTGTAGGTAAGTGTAAGGTTTGTTGCTGTGACCGGTGCTGCTGTTGTTGACTCTGGGAACTAAGAGCGAACAGCGCTTTGTGGTACTGACGTGTTAGAACAGTACTGGTTTGTGAACGCCGGGTGAACGCTGGCAAATGCTTTGAGCTTCTTGTTCGCCATTTGTAAATCCACCCATTTTACTCCTGCTGTATTTCGAGTCTAAATAATTTTTTACTCAAAATGCCTTTGTCAATTACTTTGAACTAGCGTCAACCAAATGGTGCAGAAATTTCAATATCCAATTACAGTGAAACCCTGGATTGTAAGCTTGTATATCAAACTATTGTACGTGTGTGTAGGACAACTTTCAAACACACGCGCACGCACACACGTGCGTATGTGTGTGTACGCGTGTATGAGAAAGTCGTCCTACACACACATACAAACACAAAACAAAAAAAATAGGATCCCTAAATTAGGTGTGGAAGAAATCAAGCGACCGTTACACAGCCCTGACCCTTAACCTACTGACTACCGCTGGGATGAACTGGAAAACACGCCAGACACACAGTGATGTGGTTTCCAGTACGCAGGTTTCAAACGCAAGCTTAGTCAAAATACACACTGACGTGTTGCCTCTATCCTACTCAAAAGCGTCTACATAAACAATACGGCATATAAATATGGTACGTCACACAAATGATAACATAATTTGGCATAATGTGCCAAATAATGTGTGTGTGTGTGTGTGCGTGTGTGAGAAAGAGAGAGAGAGAGATTGTGTGGGTGGATATGAATTTGACAACTTACTTTGTCTGTCAGAAGGGGCTTAATCTCGGTCAGCTGCACATCCTGTAACTCATCCATCCTTGAAATGAACAGCTGTCAATAGTTCTGAGAAAGAAATAGATTGGGGAGAGAGAGAGAGAGAGAGAGAGAGAGAGAGAGAGAGCAAAGGATAATTTGTCATTGACATCATGAAATAGAAAAAAAAATTGAAAAATTCTCTGAGCAATCCAAGCACGAAAGAAGGTTTTTAAAAAAATTAAGGGTCTTAAAGAAAGGTTCACCTCGAGACAGCAGCTGAACTGCATATGAACTTCAATAATGAGTCTGAATCGCCCTCGCTGCTCACATTAATAATGTTCACGTGAGCCTGTGGTTTCTAATAATACTGACCTTCTGAATGTCACTGAAGGCCTGTCAGTATCAAGTCTTCTCCTAGTCAGTGAACGATGACATCATGCTCTCTCTACAGCCACAAGCACAGCATGAAATCTGTCTGAACACTAAAGTCGACATGCTTCAAACCCACTCGTAATTAGAATCACATTCGTATAAAGCTTTGACAAAAGCAGCGGAGAAGGAGAATATCTCATAGCGTTGCCCTTCTTTTAAAATCTCTCCTCCTGTCATATTGTCTATCATACGCTGCTGCTAAGATCAGACAATGAGTCACTGCAGAGAAAGAAAGAAATATAACGAAAAAATACACATCTCTCACATCAGCTATAAAGGTGTGTGGGTGAAAGTAAAAACTTGTAATATGAGGTTTCGATGCTACTCCTGTTTACCCAAAAAAAGAGCAACAAGCTGCCTCGAGCTCTTCTCCTCTCCTCCTTTTATTATCCAGTAATAATGGTTCCCATTTTTTCCCTCCTCCATGCATGATTAGCTACACAGGCAGGGTTTTACCAGTGAGGGAATAGCTGCAGTCGAAGTAGATTTAGACTATTCGCTGTGGAACTTTCAAAGTAAAAAAAACAAACAAAAAAAAAAAACAAGAAAACAAAACGCTTTAATATAAAGGTGACGTTAACAAAATGTTAATGAAGATCTATTTTTTTCTTGACTACTACCCACTCATCTGTTTTGTTTAATGTCGTTTAGGGACGATGCTCATTTCAGCTTAATGATGGTTAGAAAAAAAAAAAAAAAACATGCAAGAAACAAACTGCTTTCTACAAGACAGGCTTAAGGACACTGTGTGCTCGCGATGTGGAAGAGATTTAATCCTCATTACATGTGTCCTTTTCTTAATTCCAGGATCATGCCTATAATTATGCCTATTAGCGTCACGCTGTCGTTCCACAGCTGCAGGCCTGAGGATCTTCTTTGATAAACAAGAACCGGTGCTTGTCTGACAGAGCAGGCTGTAAAATGCACACATGCATAAGCGCATCACTGGGGAATTATAAGAGTGTCATAAGTCTTTCCTTCTTTTTTTTTTTTTTTAAACTCGCATTGCCTACAGTAGCATTTGTTTTTGTGTAACCGGGAGCAAAACCTGCTGCATAAACTCGCTTTAAATCAAGGCCATGAAAACTGTTTTATGGCCACAGCTTTATTTAACATTGCTGTATAGCTGGAAGTAAAGAACATGTTATAGTTTAATTGGTGTTGGTTACTTTATAGTGGCAAATTGTCAAGAACTGGGCAAGTTTTTCAATGAAATAGACCACAGAATTCTGAAAAACTCTGAATCTGCAAACTCCAGTTACTTTAGTCCTCCCCCTCCTAATGAGCCATTTCAGTGTCTATGGAAATGAGCTACTCCTGAGATCAAAGAACAGCAGAGCTGAGCAACAAGCTAGGAGGGTATCTTCTTATATAGCAGAAAAATCCAATTGGTTTGTTTAAGCCACAGCCCACACAAAAAAAGTCAAAAAACATGGATTGTTTTTTTAGTTTATTATTTCAATGTTTTCTTCCAAAGTGAAATTTGCATAACAGGTCCCCTTTATTATTTGTGCAGTACAGTGTTAATGAAAACTGACTGACTGGGTCACTGCACCTGAGAACATTTGCTCTGTATCAGTGATATCTAATAAAGAGAAGGCAGGGTTTAAAAAAGGTCAGAGATTTTTTATTTGGCCATTTACTTATTTTGTTTTGTTAGTTGTCAACATTCCTTGCCCAAGTTTGGCTAATTTTAAATAGCCAGCCAGCTAAAGTACATCAACATGTGTTAGTTAGAACAACACTGGAAGAGTTTCAAAAGCTGCCAAATTAGAAAAGAAGAAGAAAAAAAAGGAAATACTTAGTGACTGCAGGAAGATGAGGAGAGGAGAGAGTCTATCACAGGAATAAAGATCACTGCATGCCTTTAGAATTTTTTTTATTATTATTATTTGTGAGAGACGGTCGCCACTGGTGACTGTCTGGATAAAAAATAGTCATAACATAAAACAAATTATGCATGCTGCTGACCTTAATCATCATATTAAAGATATATCCAGATTGTGGTTATTGTGTCGTCTGTTTGTTAACATGACAACATCACAAGTATCAGACCAAGTGCTCAGTCCCGGTATCAGTACTGAGGCTTCCCTTAGTAATTCTTAGGTCAGAAATATCTGAATAAGATATGCCTGAATATCGTGCATGTTACTGGAGGAATCCAGTAGTGGTCACACCGGCGAATTCAATCAGATGTTTTGACATGCATATTCATCACTGTGCAGCAGCAGAGACACTTCAGCGTACAGATGGGGACTGTGTTTCTTCTCAAAACTCTTTGCTATTTTTTTACGTGCACTACTTTAAGTGCCACATGGACATCCCAAGCATTAAGGAGTCAGCTTGTGAGTGAGTGCATGATCCGAATCTAAACGCTGCCTAAACACCAGGGTTTATGATAATGTGGGTTGCGTCATCTGCGTCCGTTCTTTTCACAAGAGACCAATTTACATTTACATTATTACTAAAGCAGAAGGGCAAAAGTGCAACACAGTTAGCATATTTATCAACCTGCAGCTCATGGTCTCAGCAAACCTTAATTCTTTTTAAATCCATGCCAAGCCGCGGATTAAAACAATTTAGCTCTGAAATAATCTTGTCTGTCTCAGTATCTACACTTGTTAAGAAGAATGATGGGAAAGATGGAACTAAACTAACAGTGGGACATAACCAGGTACCTTTACTACAGTATGATACAAAAAAAAAAAAAAAAAAAAAAGAAAACCCTATTTAGAGCTGAGTGGAAAAGCACTGAAGCGTACACTACATGTTCATGACTTAAGTAGACTCATGCTGAGATGCAAAGCCAGCTAAACCGAGGCAAAACGTAAACAGCTTGCTAATGAGTGTCGCATGAATTAGGATTACAAGGATAATCTGTCTGAACTCTAATCGGCTAAAAAGAAAACGGAAGCATTGCCTTTCGCGTATTTAACGGCGAGTAAAAAGCTGAACAATAACAAAGTGATAATGGTAATGTTTTCTCGAAAATCCTCACACTGTGTGCGTTTCCATCGGCGATAATATTCCATTAATAATCAGAATAACAATCTCAGTTTAAAAATGCATCATGTGGGACAACCTCAGTTGTAAGAGTGTGACCAGATTCGGTTCAATCAGAATTAATTTTTAACTGGAACCAATCATAATGCAGAAGGCGCGATTTATTGGAAAAGATGGGAAGACTAAACTAATCTTAAAGTAAAAATTCTTCTTTTCCTTCTGTATAAACTCTAGCACTTCACAGAGGCCAAAAACACAAGTTATATAAATAATAAAAATATAAATAAAATATATTTATATATGAAAAAAAATTTATATAAAAAATATATAAATTAAAAAAAGATACAGTACTCTGATTAAATGCTTGAGTTTTATCAAATCAACATCCGTGTAAAACGTTAATCTTTATTTAAAATTATTTCAGTTGAACTGAAGAAATATTGCCTGCGTAAACATATCTACTGTGCTGAAATAAATTCGAGGGAGGAGGATCACCACCTGATACGATATCATCGCCAAGATATCAGTTTGATTTGTATTGCGATTCTCTACGTATCACAATTTTAGAAATTTCCCATTTACATATTACATTTTTCTGATTTTGTTACAATTTTAAGACCTTAAACATATACACATATATACACATATATATAAAAAAAAAAGAGTTCAAAAGACATTTAGTATGTATTGAGCAGGTTTAAGACTAATTCGCTCGCACTTTTGATGATGTCTTGCAATAAAAATGCTCAAAACTCCTGCACTTGGCTGATTAACTGGTGCAACTCTATTGTTAAACATAATGTATAGAAATGAGATTTTAGAATCAGTGAGGCGATACGCAGATCACCACACAAAAGAATCGTGATATCTGAATCAATTTTCCCCAAACTCTAGTAAATTCCTTCATATCCCTGCAGTGTGTGAAAGCGTTTCAGAGCTGCGGGTTGCACAATACAAAGCTGATCCCTCCCAGTTAGTGTAAAGCTTACAGTGAAGCATGGCGGCCAATGGAGGATGATCTGGACTTGATTTGAGATACTATGGAAAACATAATAGAAAAACGTTCTTGTAGAAATTGTAAACTCCATCAAAATAAGGTCAATCATTCAGCTGTATTCACAGCATCGTTGATAGACAAACATCTGTGAGGTGAAGTAAAACTGAGCCTCCACAGACAGAAACGTCCTTACCGTAATATAATACACAGGTTTATTCTTTTGAATATTTATTATGCATATTATGCGTTTAGATTTGTAACAGTGCAGTATAAAAAGCACTAGAAGGTAATCTGTAGCCTGTGCATGTCGTCAGAATTCACATTCACCTAAAATACTAATGACTCGAATCAACTGTTGGTGGAACTATTGTTTTATAATAAATAATGAACATTTAGAGGAATAAATGAGGAATGGGATGATTGAAAGGGCTGGATGATAAAAGGGATCTCCATGAGCTTGGGTAAAGAGAACAAAGTGTGTGTTTAACTTCAAAATTAGTCTTAATGCATTTTTGTGCAACCGATATGTTAAACAGAAGAAACGCTTTTAATAAGAACACTATAGAAACAACCGTTATATTTGCTATGTTCTGTGAGCGCGAGTAATTACTTTAAGATGATCCATGAGATCAACAACAAATGGCCACTCTGTCTATTTAATCCTTCCACATTTTTCAGGATTTGACTCTTACATGAGCAGACTCTCTCCTATCCTGTAGTCCACATTCATCAGTGCAGCCTGTCTTATTACTGGTGAGCTCGAGCCCATCCTTTTCCCTCTCATCACCATAGTAACCAGGCTGTACGCCGCCGGTGGCGTCAGAGACAACCATAATTACTCCTCTGAGCAGCAAGCACCCACTCTTCACTGTGCAGCATTTCAAAACCCCAGGACCAAACACCACTTATCATCATCACAGCAGTAATGTGTGCCAAGGTCACGGACGAGCTGAAGGGGCTTCGACTGCTTAGCGACAAAATCAATGTACTGTACTGAGATGAGCACAAAATATTATTAAATAGATATTGGAAATTTACCAAATAAATGAACAGATCATTCTAACAGGAGATGATCAAGATTTTTGACTGGGCTTGTGCAGTGTGCACAAATATACAACTTTATGATTTTGTGGGTTTTTGGCAGTAGTAAAACACATTGACTTAATGCACGTCTAATTTTTTTGTGTGTGATTATTTTAGTATATTTACTCTTCACACCACTGCTTTGTTCCTGACCTCTGGCAATTCAGTTAATTCTCTATATCTACAGGGCATCACAAGCAACGAAACATTAGCTTCACATGTGAAAATTCTTATTATTTTTTGTATATCATAATAAGGAACACAAATGGTTAATCTGTTGCCTTTTCCATTTTATGCACTGTGTGGCGAGAAAAAAAAACAAGTTCCCATCTTTCTCCACACTTGATTAAGAAATAGTAAAAGACTTCAAGTTTGACTAATACTTCAAGACTTGCACTTTATAGATAACTCAAGTGTTTATACGTTTATGTCATAAGGTATAAATAATAAAGTTAATGTCCAAACATCAAAGTCTTCGTCCATGCCGATCTCTTCTGTGACTCTGATACTTTACGTACTGTATAGTATGGAGCCCAAAAGAGACTTTAGCTTACTAGCGCCTTATTATGGGATATACAGTATAAATTGTTAAGGTCTCAGATTAGAGGTTGATGTGGATGAGTTAGAGATATCTCTGAGAAGGGAGCCGTTCCTACTTGTCTGTTGTGGTCAATTTTAGAGAGCTGTGTGGTTAGGCGCAAACAACATTCATACTTTTATCAACCACGATAAAATCAATCAATGGAACGTCTGTGTCTGAAATGAAACAAAAGGTTGTTTATTGACATCACATATAGTCACAATTTGCCAGGCAGCCCTGCTTCGTTACAGTGCGCCTTTTACTGCTAGAGAAGATTTTGTCAAGCTTGTCATTAAATTTAAATATTGCTTTTGCCATTTAGTTTAAAAGAAGTACAGGAGACACACAACACAGAAGACATGAAGCCTTAATCACATTTATAGTCATCTCAGAAATGTCAGTGTAAATACTGATTGAAGTCCTTTAGTTTTTCGTCTGTGTCTGTCCTCTGAGTGCATGTCACTCTGTCGTGAGCACCCGAGCCAGGGCTAATGGGTAATTTGCAGCAGCGGAGTGTTCAATGCTGCATAATCTTTTGTCCAACTTGTGCCAATAGCTGAATATTTTTCAATAGGTTTTCCATTATCTTTTTGCTCATTTATTTTTGTGACATCAGTTTTTACAGTGTGAACAGAACAGTATCTGGAAAATGGATCTCAGTTGCACATACACATGCACATCAAAAGTCTATAACTGCAAATTCACTCCACCCTTTGCTTTTAAGAATACTCTTTTATAAATTCATTTATTTTGTTTATTTTATTTTTATCCACGTACTACTACACAAAGGCAGTTTATACACAATGTACACTTTAAATGCCTCCCTAAATTACAGAAATGCTTCCATAAATTTCAAATGATGATAAAGTGTGTATAACTATGAATACATACAGCAAATGCAAGTGCCCCCCTAAATTACTGACGGGAATTTAAAACAGAAAGAAAAAAAGCTTCTTTCATTTTAAAATATAAATTCAATTAAGTTTCTGTGAAAGAGGATGGAAACTATTTACCAAAACAGCTCTATGGAAAACAAAATTTCTAACATTTTTTTTTAATGGCATGAAGAGAACTTATTTGAAACACATTAAGAACAATTTTCTTATTACAACAGAAAGGGTTGCCAGACTTAGCTGGTGGTTTCTAACTTCAAAACTGTTTAAAAACTGAAATGTACAAAACACTGTGCAAAATTTTAAATGTACAAAATAATGTGCAAAATATTTGTTTACTATTTAGTTCAGCATTCCAACACTCTAGATTTTTGGTTTGTATTGCTCAAGCCACTTGTCAACACTGCACAACATTAGCTAGGTCAAGTCAATACCAGTAACACAGCACAATAATGCAATATCGTCAGCTACTGTACACGAGTATCAATTAGACAAGCATTTAGGATGGGAGCTCTGAAGTTAGAACTAGCCAAGCCCAGACCGAGAGATCAATTAAACATTAAACACAAAAAAAAAAGGTGTGTGGGTTTCATTTATCATTTTGTTCACAATTCAAAGCTGGCAGAAGCTCTTGCAGTACAGTTAGGCAGTTTAATGTCATGTTGGCGGTGCTGTATAGTAAACAGGCAACACTGGGGTGCACATGAAAGCCTCTTTTTCCTTTATGTTACCAAAACAAACTCAATAGTAGATGAAAGATTATTAAGAGACAAATTGAAAATGCTGGCCAAAACAAACAAACAATATATAAACTCTTTTACCAGCTTCCACTTCTGCCAAAGTAAATATAAACAACCTTTATTTTTAATTCTATAGAATCTGTTGAAAACAAAATAAATAATACAACATTGACATATAGACAGTTATATATGTAGGTATTTTCCATCCTACAACAAAAATACAATAAATTTATACTTCTTTTATTTGGAATACACAAGACAAAAAAGACTTGAGAATAATATACACTCATCTGCCTCAACATTTAAACCCACTGACAGGTTGGACTGGACACTTATTATTTCATTATTTTTAATGTATTCCGATTAGGGATATTAGGCAGCAAGTTAACACTCAGTTTGTGAAGTTGAAGTGTTGGAAACAGGAAAAATGTGCAAGTGTGAGCAACTTTCACAAGGGACAAGAGATGATGACCAAGAGCCTCTCAACAACAGCAGGTCTTGTGGGGTGTTCCCTTATTTCAGGAGTTGGTACGTAACAAAAGTGGTCCAAAGAAAGAAGACAGGGTTATGGGCACCAAAGACTTAATAATATGCATGTGGAGCAAAGGCTACCAAGTCTGGGCCAAGGTGCTCGTGATAATGTAACCACCTACAAATGGCATACGAGCATCAGAACTGGACCGTGGAACAAAAGAAAAAGGAGGTCTGCTCTGATCTTGATTTCTTTTACGGCTTGTGGACAACTGGGTGTGTGTAAATTGTAAAAGATGTCATCTATGGGAATAAGGAAATCCGGAGGAGGCAGTGTGAGGCAGTGAAATGTTCTATTGGAAAACTTTGGGTATTTGGGAGTTTTCGCATTAGGCATGATTGATTTGTATCGTGCACAGGAACAATTGCACGTCATTCCCCTGCTGGTGTATTCATACACTTTGATACTTGGTTTGTGAGCCACAATTAAACACAACAGAAGAAGAGAACAAGAAAGATAGCATTGTGCTATGCCTGATATTATTATTACATTTTTATTTGGGGGAAAAATGTCAAGATCAACGCTCTTGCGCATCTTCCTACTTTATCAGCTGTGTAGGTTAGAGGATTAGACTGACACGTCATGTGTGCACACTGAGATTTAGGAGGAAACGGACTGAACCGACGACATCGCATCTAAACAGTGACGTACTTCTGTTCTCAGGTAAGACAGTTTTCATTTTGCTTCCTTATCTGATTTGATGCATGTCCCCATTCAGACTCAGTTTACACGGATCATAAGCCCCGTTTACGCTGTAGGTCTCGATGACCAATTCTGATTTGTTGCCTACATCTGATTTTTTTGACCGTCTGTTTACACGTTCTTTCAACTATGACCCATATCCGATTTAGGCGTTTACACTTGCCATACTATCTGAAACATCGCGCATACTTAAAGGGACGTTCTTGTGCTACACACTTGCCAAGATGGACGAAGGCAAAATATGCTTAACGCTAGCTCTGTGATATATGCAAAGTTTGCGAAAAGTCACCATAGTTTTAAAACGGAGGAGGAGGAAAAAAAATGCCATAATTGCAGCCTATACATAGGCTCAATACTGATTTCTTAATGTTATTTAGCCTAAATACGCATTAATACAAGACAGCGGGCTTTTTTCTCTTCTATGTCACCTGCGATGTTATCATTCCACATGCGCTTCCACTGGAGAATAACATTACGTAACATAAACCACGAAGAAGTTGCAGTTTTAATGACGTACAGAACACAATGCCTCAGGAAATCCGATCTGTCTGTTTACATGACAATCACATTAGCACATATCTGATTTATATCTGATTTGTTTCCACATATGAAGGAGGCCTGAAACCTATCTTGAAATATCGGAATGCATGCGTTTTTTTTTCCTGTGTTTACATGAATATAGAACATATCCGATATGTGTCACATATGAGTAAAAAATCGGAATTGGGACACATTTAACTGACAGTGTAAACGTAGCTAAAATGACCCAGACTTCGGGGTCAAGTGTTCTCAGAAACGATCCAAGGGCCCTAATGTGAAAACGCCCTTAGCGTTCATATGGACATTATTCTGAAATACTGTACATATACATCACCTATCTAAACATTGCTGAATCCAAACTTCAAACCTTTTTTAAAGAAAAAATTTCCCAAATGGCAGTGGACCTCTTTTCTCAGGATAATGCACCATGCCACTTTGCAAACACTGTTCACCGTAAGAAACAAAAAGGTGTTGAAGTGACCTCCAAACCTGATCCAAGTGTTCTATACTAATACTTTTAGTACTACGCGTACTAAGAATACTAATAAAGTGCTCAGCACACTCAGTGGTGAGAATAAACCAGAAAAAAAAACAGCCACATGAAAAAGCTGTGAAACTCTGCATGGACAGTAACCCGAGCTGAGGATCGAACTCCACGCCCTGTGAGGCATCAACACTACCTCCTGCGGTATTGTGTCGATCAGGCAGGATCATTTCTTTCACAGCATGCTATTCAATCGTGATTTAAATACGGTGGTGGAATGTCTAGTCCATGTAATATTCAACAAGTCCATGTAATATTCAAAAGATCCTAGTGTGGTCAGGATCACGTTACTAGCACATGACCCACATGCGTTTCATGCAGAGACAGAGGCCCAGTGGCGTGTCGAGGTAAACACCCGTGTGTCTAAAGTTAAAACTCAAACTGAAGTCGAGGGCTTTGTGAGAGGGGATTTATCTCTTCAGCCTTCGCACAAGGACAAGTTCCCCTACTAAGGCACCACAATAACTCCACTACGATGCAGATGATACTTCCAGAATTAGGCATAATTATGGAAGTATAACAGTGCCAAAAGTCCCCAAAGTAAAATAGCATGTTGAATTACATGAACGGAACAAAAACCTGTTGCAATAATAAAATTTAAAAAAAGGTCACCTTCAAACCGTACCTCAACAGGCTCATTTAGCGTGACCAGTCACAGGTACAGGCATTTCACAACGACTGCTCCTTCACAAGGGCAAAAGAGAATGGTTATAAGAAAGCAGCTGTCTGAATCACTCTGTAATGACATGCAGACCGCTTTAAGTGAATATTCATGAGCATGGGACGTGAGTAGAAACTGCAAGATGGTACTAAATCAAGCAACAACTTCCAAATGATCATTAAGACAACTAACAAAAACATTAAGTAGTCCATTCAAAGCTGGTGAAGTTTTGGCGAGTTAGATTTAACAGTAATTGCGGGATTAACATAGAGTCTATCTGTAGCTAGGGGGCATGCGGGCTGGCTGGGGGACGATAAGTTGTTTTTAGTTGTTTCACTTGCTTGAGTGAAAATGGTTCAGTGTGTAATTTTAAAGATATGATTAAGAAAAACTGCCTGATTGTCTTGTTGCTTGTTTTAACTGAAAGATAGCTTTGGCAAACTGCGTACCCTGTGGCCTGTGTTATTATAATCACTCCATGCTTATTAGATGAGTAACGCAAAAACATATCAGTATCTGTCCTCTCCTTTTATTATTGTGAACTAGAAGCGCAGGAAGAGACAGAAATGGCAGCAAAGGTGACACTATGCATCCTGTCTACATCACACTTGTTCTTTGATTTCACCTACGTTTTTACCTGGCTGTGCATTTTTCTGTTATATTTGACTAAATATATAAACCTAAATGCAACTCTGTCAGCCTGACAATGCATTTACTAAGGAGGAATAAATTACAGCGGCTTACTAGTTACTACTGTTTCCTTGGACGGAGGGTTTGATGCCCAGTACGGGTCTGTATGCATGAAGTTTGCATGCCGCAGTACTTAAATACCCAAATACTCACACACTATGGGGAATGTGTGAACTAGGACTGTGTATTGGCAAGGGCCTCACGATACGATACGTATCACGATACATGGGTCACGATACGATAAATCACGATATATTGCGATACAATACATATTGTGATATATTGTGGCAGCCACACGTCAGCCCTAAAAGCTGGAGGCGTTTTTATATTTTCCGCCATGCTCACTCATGTCTTGCTTACTTACTTGTTCTGATACCGTACTGCTTAGTATTTTGTTGATAGCGAGTTAGCGACATCTATTGGAGCGGAGGAGGAGTTTTTTTTGGCACAACTTGGATCGATACTTGAAGTTTGACTATCGATACACTATCGTAAAAGAGTTATCGCGATAGTTAGATGTATTGATATTTTTGCACAGCCCTAGTGTGAACGCCAATTAGCATAATATGCAGGTCTTGGGAGGAAACTGGAGTACCTGTAGGTAACCCACCAAGCACGGGAAGAACATGCAAACTCCATGCACACAGGAGTGGGAATCAAACCTAGAAAAAAACATGCCATCTAGGTACAAGTTATATATTGATATATATGATAATATTATCATATTAACTAAAAAGGTTAACTGAGGTGCTATAGAAGCAGTGGTGGCTTAGACGGTTAAGACACTAGGTTGCTGATTAGTGGGTCAGCGATTCGAGCCCGGCTTTGCCGAGTTGCCATTGTTGGGCTCTAGAGCAAAGGCCCTTAATGATACCTGCTCCAGGGGCGCTGTATTATGGCTGACTCTGCGCTCTGACTCCAGTTATGCTGGAAGATGCAAAGAAAGAGTTTCACTGTGCAGTAATGTAACAAATGAAGGCTTAACTTAATATGATATTATGAACATTATATTAATATAATACACATCATCCTAATTTCCTTGTGCTGAATTGTTATACATGTATTTTGACTGACTCATATATACAAAGTTAGCCGAAAAAAATTTATACACAATTCAGCACAAGAAAAATAGTATGATGTGTATTATATTAATATGATGTATATGAAACGACCCTAGGGTTAGATGAGCTTGAGCTTAATATTTGATGCTCACTCCTACTACCTACAAAAATACCTTTCTGCAAACCTTTCAAAATGACAGGGAGGGAGGAATGGAGATATTGCAATTTTCTTGTTCCGACGCTAATTTTGAAATTTTCCATTTTTTTTCGAAAAACTATAACTGACTGCGAAAACCTGCACAAGGTTACAGGTTACTGGGCAGAACGTTGAATTCAACCAGGAAGCTCGAAGGCTGTCGCATGCGGGAGAAAAGTGCAAAAGCCCATGATTCTATCTTATTCCAAATATTTATTACATCCCTAAATCATTACGTACATGTGGGTAGCATAGTCATAGTGATACTATGGAAGAGGTCCTTGGAGTCGCTGGAGCCTCAGTGCGCTGTGTGGCTCTCAATTAGAATCTGACATTAACAAGATAACAGCCGAGGCGAAAACTGAGGTGCCATAATCTAGCAAGAGATCATAATGGAAATTGATTATGGCATGACGAATTGTCTACAGCCTGCTTTTTTTCTACCAAATAACGCCTGTGTATTGTCCCCTGGAGTGAACGAGCAGCCTGAAATAGGGCAAGTGATACAACTCGAGTGGGTGTAATGTCCACTGCTTGCTCCCACCTCCCTCCTCGTCCAGACACCAGAAACAGACGCGGGCGGTGCACTGATGGAGGGCTTTAAAGAGCAAAACAGGCAGGAAGTACGAGTTGTGAGGAAACACAGAGCAGCTGTCGCCCGGGGTGGCTGTTGGTATAGTGATAGTGAGGTGAAGTCAGGTGATGTGACGGGAGTAACAACAAGCACTGGGACCTTTACTGCATGAACATGCTTGGAGAAATGGTATGGCATTCAGACAAGCCAGTGTTTCAAACATAGTGATTCAAGACCCAATTAACTAAAAAGGTTTAATTTATTGGCAGAGAGACAAGACATAACGGAAGAAAGCTTAAAAAGCTTTCATACAAATTTAGGGTCTGCAGTTATGCTCTGTTTAAGATCCGTTATCAGGGGACATTAGCAATAAATGACATAAACCTGGCTTGAATAGAGACCTGCCAAATCTTTAATATGCTAGATGTGTCCTGTAAATCAAGTGTCTCGAAGAAACTGCGTCAACTGGTTTTTTTACTGAACATCCACAAGGCACTAAGAAATAACAGACCAGGTGGAAAAAGGTTTGTATGATCAAAAAGGAAATCCTCAGCTCGTCTACGCAAGTCTAAAAGCTTAAGGCTGTATTTCTTTAATCTGCTGAAATGTTATAACAATGAACACTCATTCTTAAAAAATTGTATTTGGCATGCCCTTTATCTCAAAGTGTGTGTTATGTCAGTAATTAAAAAAGAAAGCATGCAGTTTATTCATTTTTTTTAATTAATGATAATGGACACATTTTCATAATATTTATATTTTAGTAATAAAGTTATTACTTACAGTATGCCAGAACACTATAAACTGATGTTCTCATTCCTTTTTACTCTAGAAGTTAACATGGTGACAAAACGCAGATTGTAATGTACTGAGAAACCGAAAAGCCATCCATCCTGCAGATTTATGTCTTTAGAGGCCCGTTTACACAGACAGTTCAAGATGGGGACTCTCCGCCCTCGTTGCAACTCAGTGTTCTGTGTGAAAGGCACAGATGCAGAATCGGGGATTGATCGTGTCGTGCCTTTAAGCTAGAAGCAGAGGTAGTGGCAGGGCCGAGATGAGATCTGTTTTAAAGGGAGGCGACCGCTGACAGAACTGGGTTCTGACATTTTTATGATGCGTGATGTGTATGACATGAGATTTATAAAAAACAGTAAATAGTCAGATACTAACCCACAGATACAGTATCTTATAAAGCTTTATCTTGAGTAGTACTAAAGCTGTAATGCATCAAAAACAATGAACTGAAGGTTCAGTGGAGATTTAGACAGACCTGACAGCACTTTGTCTTTTTTTATCTTAAAAAAATGTCATTTTGGCATTAATAGACAAAGTGCGCTGGTGAGCCACAAATCCCAAAACCTGCATTATGATTAGTTAAAATAATTCAGTCTTGTCTCTGATTGGCTGTGACATACCAGCCAATCCCAGAGCATAAAGTTGAGACTTCAATGTAGGAAGTGTTCAGCACAGTTGAACACCATAATCAGTGGTAAATGATGAGGGGGGAAAAAACTGGGATGATGACTTCTGAGCAAGGCTCTGCAGTTAGTGAGTTATGCAAACAAACGCACATTAACACTCAGTTCAGCCACCACTGTTGTTTCGAAAGCAATTATAAAACTCAATATTTCCGCTAGACGCAGATGTTAATGTGTTATTCAGGCCTAATGCCGAATTCATGAGTAACTAAACATGAGTGAAGCTGTAGTGTTGAGTGTTGTACAGACATATCAGCTTTACAGCATGACATTTTTCATTGTACGAATCACTGAACCTGGAGTCTCCTTTAGTAAGTGCCAAAAAAACACCACATGATAAACAATTTAACTGTTTCTAAGGAAGCTGCTGTATAACAATAAAAAACAAAAAGCAAACAAAAAACAAACACCTTCAGAATCAAGCATTTAGATTTTGCTCATTTTTATATTTATTTCTGTTGCATAAGATAACTATACTATACTTTTTTATAGTAAGTAGGTGTATAGGTGTGATGCTGAAAGAAAAAGTTGAGATTAAGAAGGTAATGCATGAAAAACATACAGCAACACATGGAGCATGTTATGTTTAATCATACTAATCAACATTTTTCTGTAAGTCAGACTAACCAGTGCAGTAAAACGATCTGTATTTAATTTTAAACGAGGGTGATAAAATAAACACAGATAATTCTGTAACTACATGTGGTGCAGGAAGCCTTTCTAGTTATTATACTGTAGCACTAATCGACTGAGCTCTTTAGTAGGACAAAGCTCTTGACCCCTTTTTAAGCTGTAGTGAGTTTAGACACGGGACAAACAAAAGAACATAAGTGTTCAATATAATCATGAGAGCTCAGATGTTCTGAATGTGACGTTAGCTGAAGACAACATACAAGTTTTGTGATACCAGACACATTCTGTCAACAACACTGAAAATGCTAGACATTAGAAATATGGGGTGGGAGCGGGTGCGATCGATTTAGTAAAATACAGCAATTCTTCTGTGGGGCAATTCATGTATTTGCCACACTGGCTAACAAAATATTTTTTTTTTATTATATTTTTTATTTATATACGTTTGCATGTAAAGTGGCAAAATGTTAGCGTTCCTCTATTATTCTACATTTGGCGCACTCTGAACACTTTACACACTCTGCCTCTGCGACAGGCATTACAGTATCCTGTATGTTGGCAAATTATTTGTCAGGTTTGTTTCGAACTATGACAAAATCTGACAAAATACTTACAGAATCGCAATGCAAATCAAATCAACGCCTAGGTATCATGATAATATCTTATCCAGTGACCCCTGGTGAATCCCATCCCTGAGTTTTTTTATAAACCATAAAACAAATATGTTCTATTTTACAATGCAAAAGAGCTGACACATAAAACAACAAATCAACATCAGTGTTATGGATTAAGTGAATTTAACCCAGTAAACATGCCACCAAGTCAGATAACACAGGAAGTGCATGTGTGTATCCAGAAACAGTGCTGAAACAAATGACAGACATGTAGCACTAAAAAACATTACTGACGGTGTGATGGTTTGTCTGGTTGAAAACTAATGCTTTAAAAAAAAAAAAAAAAAAAAAAGACATGACATTCATCCTCTTATGGCTCACCGAGATAAGATTGTTGATTATGATCCAGCCTTAAAACCAAAGTGATCGTTAAGAACACCGAGATTGAAAAGCAGGCTTAGTGAGAAAGACAAGATGCTGATGTACTGAGCTTGCCCTTTATTCTCTGTGAAATCTAAAGATGGAGGAAAAATAAAATCAATTTACTTACGCATCACAATTCTTTTTTTGTAGCAATGCGTGTAAAATCTTTTTTTTTTTTTTTAAATACATGGTAAAATGGTGCCATTCGCCTATAATCCTACAGATCCTAATCTAAACTATTCACACATTGGCAGGCAGCACAGGATCCTGTTTTTTTTTCTTTGTATAAAAATATTATTAATAATAAATTAATTAAAACAGGATTGTCATAAAATCGTGATAATCCCACAACCACCAAGTTGTTCCTTTTGGACCCTTGAGCAAGGCCCTTAACTGCTCAGATGTATAATGAGATAAAAATGTAAGTCGCTCTGGATAAGGGCGTCTGCTAAATGCCTAAATGTACTTGAAAAATAATTATATTTATATATTATATAATTATATAGTTTCCCATAAAGCTCTTTTGTTGAGTTCAATGTATAATGTAATGATCAGTCTGGCTCCTTTCTTTGTATTTTTCTTCTCTGATTTTTTTTTCTGCCACTTGGTAATTAAGAGCCGCATCCGGATTTCACTGAAGCTGCTTTGTGACAACTAAATGTCTACATAATCTACTTTGAGACACAATTGAATTCAGTCGAACTGAAGTGTTGTGTGCATCATGAGTACAGAAAAACAAGGACCTGACCCCTCAGTCCTTTATATCTGAAAGAAACAGCTGAATAGATTTATTTTCTTTATTTCCATTTTAGCTGACAGAAATTAAGAGCATAATTAACACAATTAAACAAAACCACAGAGCGTCATTTAAATAAACAGGACTGTGTGAATAAATTATATAAAATTACAACGAGTATTTTTTCTTGTAATTCTATCCTGACAGTTAATGTGTCACATTTGACTTAAGAACAAATCAGACTTACAAATGTGCTGAAGTCCGACAAAGTGAGTTTTATATGCCTTTGATAAATATTAAATTCAAAGTATACCAATCCACACAACTAAATCTCTGTCCCCCGTCCCCACATGTGGCCAAAAAATTTAACTGCGCCTAAGAAGTGCTAATCTCAGTGTTGTCTCTGCGCCTTTAAATTGCGAGGGGAATTCCATTGCCATTTTGTATCAGAGCTGTTTTCCACTGTATTGGACTGTAAACTGTGTTTGGTAAGGACTTTACAATGTTAAGAAAATTAGGATTGGTACAGCATTTACAAGAAACCATTTTCTATCATTTTGCTTCAGGACTGACTCATTGAAAGAGGTGAGGCGACTTCTCCGGGACAACACCACATTTTTTTTGATAGTGTGTAACGTACACGGGTCGTTGTGAGGTCAGGAACTTCCCTCTTTTTAATCAGGTAGTCTGCTAGCTGATTGCAGAAACCCTTTTATGTGTCTAATATGCAATAATAAAATTGCGTAGATGAAACGATCAAATATAAATCGGCACTTCGACAAACGCCATAATACATTTGCATTGAAATATCCTGCGGGGGACAACAGGAAGAAAGCATGTCAAGAGGTACTTTGCAGAGTGCAAGCTAGTCAGCAGCACTTCCGTGTTGGGACCGAACATGGTGACTGGAATTTGGCTAGCCATTCACAGATGGGGAGTATGCCAAAACATTAATGCTTGATGTTGCCAATGAACTTTTTGACGAATTTTCGGATAAAGACAAGATAATCAAATGAATAAAAGACATGCCTCTGTCGGCAAGAACTGTTCACGATCGTACCATCATGATGCCAAATCAAATTGAGGCAACACAAGTGAAGGACATAAATGCAGCACCATTCTTTTCTCTCGCTTTGGATGATTCAACAGACATAAGCCATTTATACCAGTTCAGTGCGATTGCAAGCTATGCTGTTGGTGACACACTATGTGAGGAAAGTCTTGCTGTTTTGCCTATAAAAAAGCAAAAACCAAGCAGCACCAGAAGTCGCATTAATGGTAAGAAGTACTTTATTCATCATTGGTTAGCAACAGCAGAACGTTATTAAAAAGAATTTAGAGACTTATTGAACTTTAAAATTGTTGATCTTACATAAAATGCACACATTTACTTGTATTTAGTTTTAAACATATTGTATGGCTCTCACGGAATTACATTTTAAAATATGTGGCGTTCATGGCTCTCTCTGCCAAAAAGGTTCCCAACCCCTGTTGTAAGTGCTTCATATCCCAAACCTCTGGCACAGTTAATACAGCTTTGCTGCTGCTTGGTAGATTGCCTCACCTAGAAGTTAGGAAAAGTGTGTTAGTGGCAATGCCAAGACATTATCCTTCATGAATTTTGAACGCTGTTTCCTGCACCAAGTAAACATTTAAGCGCAACCTTTAAACGTCACGTTAATACAGTCATAGCCTGTGCTATAAAGCGTTACACTTAGGGTCAAGGAGTAGAAAAAAACTCCTGATCTAAACAGCAGATTCTCTTCCATCACCACATCTTCATTTTTACGCATACCTTCTTACAGAAATTAAAGGTTTTTTTTTTTCATTCATCACCGCTGAAATTCTAAGCAGATGAAATTACAAAATGAATTCTTAGAGACTGGTCTCAATTGCTCTCAACCCGCATGTTTCAAGCTCAAATCACAGAAATAAAGCATCTACGGGCAGTGTAAAAGAAATTTTATCCAATACAATATGTTTTCGATACAGCAGAAATAAACATTGCTTGAATATGTGCCGTAGCCTTCACTTTTCAATTTATTACAACACTTGCCATGATGAAAGAATGATAAATCACTGAAACGTGCTCGTTGAAACTAGCTCGATGGCCAGGCTTCCTCTGGAAGAGAGATGTGTGAAGTTCAGGTCTTTTTCTTTTCTTTTTATTTGCTAGGAAGTACATTTTAGACATTAGGGCTACATTATATAATCCCCATTTCACAGTGTGATTATTTTGACTTATATTGTGACTGATTTTGATTGTGATATTTCATTTTTAAATTAAACATTTGTACTGTATTTATATTATTATATATTTATATGATTCTTTCCAATTCTTGTTTATCAACTGAAAAATAATTTTAAATATAAATAAATAAATAAATAAAAAAGACTTAAATAACTAACAAACTCTACAAATATTCCCAACTGTGCACATTAATTAATTAATTAATTATTTAATTAATTGTAGCGTTTACGGTTAAAGAACTGCACATATTGCAATTACAGTATTTATATGATTAATTGTGCAGTTAATAGAAGTATTGTAGCATCTCCTGATTCCAGGTATAGAGGAAACTATTTTACAAGGAAGGAGAGCAGCTTAATTAGATTGTGTTTTTATAACCTGCTATACACGTGTTAAACATATTGTTCTATATGTTCAAAACGCTTCTACAAAAGTTGTACATTTCCTAACAAGTTACTTATTAAGTATTTGGCACAACAGAAATTTGTGAACCTGCAGTGCTAACGACCATCAAAAATACAATTTCCTTTAAGAGGCCTGATTTGATCAGATGTTTATCACTACCTAATGTGGGATAAACAAAAGTGTTCAGGTCAGACGGGTGGCAGGACTGTCTGTGATGAGTACAAACACATTTTAACTGCTTGCCAATCATTTCCCCCCTGATGCACTCATTCACAGTCCCTGAGTCATATTTAATAACACAGTATGCTGAAGGTGCAGTACAGAGTGCAGGATCGGACGGGACATGCTATATGCAACGAAAAATATGCAACGACAGGATGATGCGTTGTCATTAATATGTTGAAGCTGATCATTTTACAAAAACACTATGTCTTGCCATAATTTATTTCTCTCGTGTTTGAAAGAAAAAACGTTTAGGGTTTTATGATTTGAAATGGTTTATAGCTAGGTTTAATTTTGTGGAACATCAGCCAGTCAAACTCATATCTTTTTGGATCATGTGTTTACTGTTTACACTACAAACAGCCATTCCCCCACCAGCATTTCTGTTTTTACACAAACACACACCATCAAACAATAAACCTTTTTTTGTCTTTAGTCATCCTTTTGCATAATCACATCTGAAATTTCAACATAGACTAATCTTTACAGAGTTTATAAGAGAGTTTGTCACACATGGGTCTTTATATTTGCTTACTACAAAAAAGATACTGTACTGGAAGAAGCGGATTGATAGAACCCAGTAATTAGAAGTGGGGGATATACTTAAAAATAATCACATAATTATTTAAGTGATTTCTAACATGAGGTAAACAGTAAATGTCTGCAGTACAGTGGTGTACAGATAAATACAGTTAAAATAAAAACACGCACAAAACAAACAAATATATAAGGCATGTTTGGGAATTTTAAAGAGGAAAACATATCCACAACATCTCCGTAAAGAATGCTGATATGCAAATAGTGAACTGATCAGGATGTCAGTATTATATGATCATTAAAGCACACGTGCAGATCCTAATGCCCACGCGTACCATTACCTGAGAACGGAGTGTACGGTCAACTTTGCCGCTGCTCCTCACGCTGCGTTTTGGCAGATATATTATTACCTCGTAGGATGTCATAAAAGATGATTACATTGTAGACCGTCACATTCGATGACCATGACTATTGTTATGCGTGAGGGATGCCCGCTACACCGGCACAGGCGTTCCTCTCCGAATGTAATGGTACGCATCACAGTATGACGTAGAGTTGATGATGACCCATCTACTGTATACACAGTGAGGGACGACCGCTACACCAGTCACCCGCTACACCAGCGGCAGGCCTAACAGATTTTAATATTTTGTGTATAGATTAAACCTAAAACTACTTGAAGATTAATCAACACCTTCTGAAAATCCATCAGCGCTGCCAGATCAACTTAATTACTATCATTTTGAAATGTTTTCATCTTACATTTTTTTATTCTTTGCATATAAATGAAATAGGACAAATAAAATGTTTTTATGACTGTATAGATATGAGATAAATAGAACTCGTACACATTTCGAAGTTGTGCTTGTGTGAACCCAGAACTACTGATGAAAAATAATTTATGTTGAATGTATGCGAAACGTTTAAAGGTCACGTGATCTATCGACCCGATGTCCTGTGTGACCGCTAGTATGACTGAAGTGTTCCGTGCGACTTTACGACGGAAGCTGTTACCTGCGTCTGACGTATTAACCGTCTTTTTCCCCAGATGTCAGCGCGACCTCGAGTCACGTGACTACGCACGCCTTTCGGGAACGTTCGGGAATGTCCGTGACGGACACTTTCAGAGTTTTTTTCCCCGTTTTGCGCGCATTTATTTTTATGTTATTTTTTGTAAACTTGAACATTGTGCATCAGCGTTTAAACAGTCAGACATACATATATTAATTATTGTGACTTCTGAGGTAAAAAAAAAAACCAAGAAAGGCAAATTTATCTTTTCGCTGGATATAGATCAACATTTCGGACACTTGAACTAATAAACTCATGAATAATATGAACAGTGAGAGTGACTTATATATGTAAGTTAATATTTATTTTAGGATAAATAACCGGTTTGTGTGTATAGTGAAGACCAAACCCAGTAAAACCTGTACCTGTAGCAGAGATGAGTGACCTTCTGTACACCGTGTGTGTGTGTACTGTACTGTACACTGGACACTGCTTTAGCCGGTTAGCTACAAAGAACAGCCGTTTTTTTCAGCCAGCATTGACACTTGACTTCTCCCCGAATAATTTACTTCAGTTTAACTAGACTAAATGTACTCAGTGTCTAAGGTGAGTAATCCCAGCACTGATATTCCCCCGTGAAGGTGAGGGGTTTATGAGGACCCGCTCGGTAGCCTGACCGCTAGTTCTCTAGCCGCTGTGGAGCTAACGGTTAGCGCGCTAGCGGAGACACAGACGCTGCAGCTTCAACTGCGCAAATGTCAGCATGTTAAACGTTAGCAAAGCATGACAAGTTGTCCGACTAAATCTACTCGCGAAAAAAATAAAAAGCTACTCACCGTGTTGCTAGGAGAAACCTGCAGGAGCAGAAACGACACGCAGTGTGCGTTGATGTCACAGAGTGCGCGTGTGTGTGCTCGCGTGCCGAGTTCTGCACATCTTCGTTCAGAGGACCGTCGGTATTACTCAAGAAGGCGGAGTCAAGAGTAACCATGGCTGCGTCCCAATCCGCGTCCTGCCCCCTACGCAGCCAAACCGCGTCTTGCCCCCTACAACACCCATTACCTCATGTGTTTCTCTTTTCACTAATGAGTGCGGATTACATACAGTAAAGCGCTGTTTATGACTGAGCCCATCCTGCAGCTCGGGATTAATGATGACACCGACTCCACATTTTTACAGAGAACATGTCAAACTTCAGCTAAATGAAATAAGATTTATCTACTGAGCGTACATATACGGATTACAGCACACCAAACATTTCCTTCTGTATTTATGTAAAAAAAGAATTCAGGTAATTAAAATACGTTTGCTTTCCTAAGCCTAGACTGCAATTCCATATTGTTTATCAATAACAGCAACCCAGATGTTGTAAATAAAAATGCTAACCAGAAAATACAGTACTATACATTGTATACAATAATACAATGAATAAAGTAATGTATTTTTTAAATTAATGTAAGTTTTTTTTTTTTACATTCTAGAACAATGTTGGATTTTTTTTTCCTATTCATTCTTCTATACCACTGTGTACAGGGTCGCTTTACACCCTGGACAGGGTACCAAGCCATCGCAGGGCACACACCCTCAATTTGGAAATACCAATTAACCTAGTCTGCATGTCTTTTGACTGTGGGAAGAAACCGGAGTACCCAGAGGAAATCCACCAAGCCCAGGGAAAAGAGGCAAATTCCATACACGCAGACCAGAGGTGGAAATCAAACAATGGCATTACACAAACACAACAGTAGTAGTCAGTTGTTCTTTTAGAAATAGGTTAACTGTTCTGCAAGAAGTGCATTTGCAAAACCCATCCAGCACGAAGATGAAACCGGCTCTCGTGAAGGCAATCCCAGGAAAGCAAGACTTACCTGTGCTGCAGAAGAGAAGTTCATTTAAAAGTCACCAGCTTCAAAAAGCATCAATTAACAGCAACTGTTAACATCGGTTATGGAGGCTTTACAGAACTCAACATCAACTGTTCAAATTGAATTAGTGCATATTTTGAATGCCTTCAGCACTGTTTTACATGTATTAAGAAATAATCAGGAAAGATCATGTTAGAAGGTGTATCCAAACTTTAAACTGGTGGTGAACATGCAAGAAACCAAACAGCACATGGAACATAGACATATGGAAGTTGAGCGTAAGGACATTTATTTATTTTTTTGTTTTGTTTTTTTCTTGGCTTCAGCTAATGCATCATTATGCTCAACACAGATATTCTCCTGTTTCCATGTTGGTTTGGAGAAATGGACTTTTAAACTGCAGGCCAGAAGAACCTGGACAGCACACAAATCGCTTAAAAAAAAACTAAAAAAAAAAAAAAAAAAAAAAAAACAGTTATATAAAACAAGTAGGTCTAGTTACTGTATCCCCAATGACTGGTGATGCAAAAGGGCAGACAGGCAACACAATGCACAGCAAAGTGGAAGTACAGGGAACAGGCTGCAGGGCAACAGGTCACCAGCAACACAAAGAAAGGCATAAAGTTTAGAAAAATAGAAACAGCATTTTCCTCTTGCCCATTCTTTTAGGATCAGGTTTGAAAAAGGTAGACGATGTTGCATTTTTTCAACGTGTTGTTATGGAATTTTAGGCGCATGGTTAAGCGTTGAAATTAAAATAAAATACTTTTGGGTTTGAGCATTGAACAGTGACACACTCCTTGCTGAATGCACACTGAGAGCCCATCTGCTCCTCTCTCTCTCTCACTCACACACACACACACACACACACACACACACACACACACACACACACACACACACACACAGCGGGTAAAGTTATAAAAAAAAGACAGCAGAATCAATAACTTAAATTCATAATTACAATAAGTTAAAAAAAGATCACTAGTGCCATAAAAAGATAATATAGAGGGGAAAAAAAACAGACAATAAAAATAATACAGTATGCAGTAAGCGCTTGTGGGGAAAAAAAGAAAGAAAAAAAAAAGTATACCTTTTTGTGTTAAACACAGCAGAGAATTATTTGCATTTGTCAAAATCAAACAAATGCGATCAATGCCCAAAAACAAAGCGGGCAGGACAATACTATGGAATTTACAAGGGATAAAGGTAAAGTTGTTATTATTATTATTGTCATTATTATTATGAATGCAGACTCGTCACAGTAAATAGCATTACAGTTTTCAACAAATGGAAAAAGAATACATCCTGAAACATGAAGTAATGTTTACATAGAGGCAATTAACATTGTCTATTTAATACAAATATAAAAGCAAGATGCAAGTACTTTGAGATTAAAATATATGTTCCTTTAAACACTTCCAGGTTTACGTTAACGGCTACAAAACCAGTCACTGCCTCAGTCTCTTTGTCTGAAGATGTCAAATATCCAAACAGTTCTTAACAAACGGGTCGCGTATGAAAAGGTGGCCTTGCATAACATTAGCAATGAAGAGTGGAGAAACTCAACCAACTAACCAAAACGAAAATAGAACTTTCCATAATAAGTAACAAATTTTAAGTGCTTAAAAAAAACGTATAGCCAAAATAATAATCCCTTGCTTATAATGCCATAAACATTATAGTCCTTCAAAAAAAAAATAATAATAAATTTGTAAAAAAAAAATAAAATAAAAAATTTCATAACCAGGCATAATTGATGCCAAGACTTGAACCACTACCCTGAATTACATTCAAACCTTTTAACATATTAAACATTCAAGTAATTTCTCTATCCTTTTTTGTTTCTTCTGACAAGTTGGTTTGTTTTGGCTCGCAGTTTTTCTCAGAGCACAAATATCACTTATTTATCATCTGCTTTAGTCCAGGTTCAAGTCTCACGCTCTCCGTCTCTCTTTTTGTTTCGTGTTCCATCTCTCCTGTGCTGTACGGTTCTGAGGAGGTCTGTGTGCTCTAACGCCCTCATGTGGATGAGGAGCACAATGCGATCTGCTGCACTGTTGCCAGGTCTGTCAGTAGCTGTCTGATGCGGTGTTTGAGCTGCGGGAGGCGCGCCAGAGGGTCTGGAGGCTCCAGCTCACCTGTGTAGTCCAGCCAACTTTCTAAAACTGAACAAGGAACAGAGAGAACGGAGTGTTTCATCTAAACACATATATAGTAATTATTAACCACATAAAACAGAAAAATAGAATGGCATAAAATTCTATCAAAGAAAAGTCTTCTTATTGTATAAGAGCGCATTTTCTTCATTATGCTAGCACTTTCCTTGAATATTTGTTTGCACTAACTGTGGTTGTGTTATGTATTGTGTCCTAAAAAAAAGAAGAGAATTGCTCAAGAATTCCTATGTTAGTTTTTGTTTCATTGCAGTATTATTTTGGAAAGGCTGCATCTGCGATTATGTGATCAAGAACAGAAAGTATAGTCATGTCCCAAACCCACCTACATCATAGTGACAAGGTAGGGGTGCAACGAACAACAAAACTCCCTATTCAGAACATCTCATATGATTTTGTTTTAACGAACAAAAATATCAAAAATAAAAAAAAAGGGTGGTGGTGGGAATCACAGGTATAACCTTACTTTCCATTTATTACTCACAGAACGTAAAGAAGAATTAGAAAAATTCGAACCATTGCCTCATAATAAAAACATGATGTCCGATGTTTAAATAAAGTCCTAAAATATTTAAGACTCAACCTCTTTGACAAGCTCAGTAGCAATATGATACACTGACCTTCTTCCTTTGCACAATAGTAAATACTACTACTACTACTAATAATAATACATTTATTAATATTTTATACTATTAGATTTTCTTTTCAATAATCTTTAATTATTTTATTACATTTGAAATATAATAATAAAAGGAAAACATGCTCATCAGGTATAAAGGTGGTGGATCTAACAAACACAAAGAAAAGAAACATCTGCACACTTAATCTGTGCAATAAGCTTTTTTAATAAATAGCATTCAGTCAGAAACTTTTTTCGAAGCTGTTGATCTGAGTTTTTACTCAGAGTGGGCAAGTTTTCAGCAATGCGCTTTACTTGCTTTTTTTGCACCAGAGCGAAAAACAAGAAAAGCAGCCAAACCGGCATACTAGGTTGTACATGATGTCATGTGCTGTGCACTATTTACAAACACTTTTTTTTTTTTTTACAAATCATGATGCCAGACATAGATCTGCTAAATGGCACACAAGCAAAATTACCAGTTTCAGCGAAAAGCCACCTAGGTTTAAGTAAAAATTCATTTATTCATATACCCTGATCCTGTATACAGGGTCACGGGGACCTTGAGTCTATCTCAGGAGACTTTCACGCAAAAGTGAAATTCTGGGATACAATACTAATAAAAATAATACTTTTGAATGACAAAAGAAAAATAACCTATATTACTACTACTCTTTAAAAGTCACCTTAATTTAAAAGAAAATTAACAGTTATCATATTGTTAGCAAGTCGATCAGTTTCAGTGCTCACCATCTAGCTCTCTCTCTATGTGGTCCATCCTGTGGCTGACCTCGTCCTGCACGGCCTCGATGTGTTCCAGCAGGTTCAGCTGCCACTGCTGATGTAGCAGGAGGTCGGGGTCAGGTTTGGAGTCACAGGCCACTGGGTCAGGCTCCTCTTCCTTAACCTGGGCAACGCAGCTTTTCTCTCTTTCGGCCGCCAGCAGCTTCACGCGACACTCCAACTCCTGATGACAATTATGTTAAATTAGTGTTTATGAGTTTATCCAGTGTGTTAATCTGTCTAGTGGTGAACTGAGGTGTCAAACTGGATGCAGAAAGGGCCGTGTGTGTGTGCAGGCTTTCGTTCCAACCAAAACTAGGCTTTAATAGACAATCAAGTGTAGCTTCTGCTTGGTGGGAATGAAAGCCTGAACCCACAAGACATTTTCTGGATGGAGTTTGAGTCCCCAGTCCAGTCTAAGGTATTCATCCTAAGCTATTCTGTCTTATAATAAAGACTGAAGGATTTAGCTGGGAAGGAAAACTCAACAGAGAGAGAGCGGCACCAGTAGGAGAGACACTACAACTGCAAAATCCGGGAACTTTAAGAGATGACTGAGGACATGTTTTTTTTTTTTTTTAATCCCCAGGGAAACCATTGTTTTTTTTCCCTCTGTATTGTCCCAGCTTTAAAACTGCCTAGAGTCAACAGAACAGGTTTAAGCATTCCACCTGCTCTTGATCAGATAGCCCTGGATTAATAAATCTAACACATTAAAACACATCAACAAGAGCGCTTTGTTCGACAACCTTAGCATTGGTCAGCTGCAGTTTGCGCGTCTCGAGCTCCAGAAGCTCGTCAGTGCTGCGCGTCTCCACCACCAGCCGCTGCTCCAGTGCTGGATAGTACGCGTGTGGCTTCTGGTAGCAGTGCTCGCTGCTGATGTAAGACGTCTGGAAAGAGCTGACGGGAGGCACAGGCTGTTTGGAATTGACCGGCTCACCATCCATGGAGTCTGTTGCGTGAGGGGAGGAGGGCGTGGTCATGCCGGAACTCACTGTCCCCTTCCTGAGTATGCCATCAGATGCCTTCCAGGGCTCTCGCCACAGTTTCAGGTCTGGGTGAGCCTGAGCCCTATCCAATAATACAGGCAGCAAAATTTAGTGACGGAAAAACAAAAAAGTGTAATGCATACCTGAAGAGTAAATAAAGCACAATCATAAGTGACCCAAGACATTTAGCATTTAAACTTTCTAGATACATAAAATGTAAATCGTGTGCATGTGGGAACCAGACGTGAAAGGCTAAATAAACAATGTTAACAACAGAATCCAAGAAAGGAAACAAAAATTTACTTTAAAAATAATTCAGTGGATGAAGTAGCTACGTTTTCCAGATGTTCACCAAGCAACAGCAAGAAAACAGTGAAACAAAAGTCCAGTTTGGCTTCATGTTGATCAGCTGCCTCTTTCTCTGTGACCTCAGTCCACCTCTTTAATTATTTATATAAATGATGAGATACAAAAATAATTACATAATTTAAAAGATACCAGAAAAGTTGGAAAGAAGAGAATATGGAAGCATCATTTGTTTGGACATGTATTTTAAAGTAACCAAAATTATTGGCGCACAATACTGATAGGTGTTTCTTGCGCCATCATAGATTGACTGTTAAAACAAGTAACGTCTGAACGTGTATGTCTGAGAAGAAGGGCTGTTGGGATTTAGCTGTGAACACAGAATCTGCTGTTCATAAATAAATAAATTAATTAATAAAAAATCAATACGATAAAAGGGGTGTCTATGGAAGAAAAAGCAAGACGGAAATCAATTAGTGTCACTGCACTAGAACCACTAGAACTATTTGGAATGTGCTGAAAAAAAGAAGAAGAAAGAAACCCCTAGTGTACTAGCAACCAGACATTAAACAAATCAGCCAAGCAAAACAGCAGCAGCTGAGGACAAACCAAAGCTGTGTGTGTTTGAGAGCGAGAGCGAGAGAGAGAGAAAGAAAATCAAAGACTAATAGCCTCCACAGGATGGGGTGAAGATACCACAATTAACCATTTAAAGATGACTGAGAGTATAAGTGATTTGCTGTTTGAGGCCAAACCACAAAATGCAAATCGCTCAACACCATCGCTCATTGCCATCCATCTACACCACTATCTGACTTGGAGCCATTTTGAGACGGCTATAAATGTGAGATTTATATGTTACAATTTGGCCAATTTTGCATTTTCCTATAGTGTCTTGCCAACTTAATAAAAATACAGTAGAATATTGACTATTATCCTACTTTGGACCTTTACTATGCAAAGTCTGAAACCAATTGGTTTTCAGCAGCTCATAAAACTTCCAGATGTATCCGAGCTCAATTTTGATGCCAGATTCTGACAGAATGTGAAAAGTAAGCACCCTATCCTGTTCAGAAATGTACCTACCTTTGAAAAAAGAAAAAAAACCTAGATCCAATTTGTGAGCGCAAAAAAAAAAAAGAAAGAAAAAAAAGATTGTGACGCCTAAATTTTTTTTATACAATATTTTCCATTACTCCACCATAAGGTCGGAAATCAAAATGTGAGGTGGCCACCAGGGAGGCCCTGATTAACCCAAGTATCCTCAATATGAAGCAAAAACAAAACAATGGGCTTTTCGCTTTTGCACTTTCAGAGGTGACAGGAAATGAAACAAGAGACGAACTTAAGGTCTTTGTACCAATTCTAGTCACTAACTAGAAAAGTCTTTGTTTCCCAGAAAAAAAATGTAAATCAGTGGGGTGTGATATATCTGGTATTCACCACTGAAGCTGCCTCATCTCTTTACCATGCTCGACAACAGATGGAAGGTTACTCTTAAAAGACACTCAGTGTGCAAAAGAATTCCTATCACAGCCTTTATTTGGTGGGCATAAAAAAAAGAGACAAGAAAAAAAAAAAAGAAGGCATTTGAAACCTACTGTAAGATGCTCATTTTGAGCTGGAGTCCATTGAGCACTTCGAACACGCGGTGCACATCGCCCAGGAGCTGGTGCGTGGCTGCCATTTTCTTGCCGTTCTGATGGGAGTAGTTTTCTTCTAAGAAGGGCAGGCCGTACATGTGACCACTGCTGAGCCAGTCTTTATCGTACCAATAGCGCTGACTCTGTCTCTGGGCTAAACACAACGCATACAGAAACAAGAATATTTAATCTGTCGTGGCTATAAATATCAGCACTCGTTATTAAGCATCAGCTGGCAAACTGAATATATTTAAAGCAACACTAGTATGAGGATTGTGGTCATAAGATACCCCGATACACATCCCGAGCATTAATAGAACATTTACTGCTGCGCTGCTGAACATTTCGTCACTGTGAGAATTATCAGAATAGCGATTAAGCTAACTCACCAGGACGGTCCCTGCAGATGTAGCAGCTGTAGGTGTCAGGGACGCTGTCTTCGTACAGGCCCATGCATGTGCCATGCTGCCAGCATAAACAATCATCACACTGAAGAGAGAAGGAAAAAGAGAGAGAGAGAGAGAGACAGGGAGGACAAAGCAAAAATGTTTATTACTTGCACCAGTCAAAATAATTACTTATATATTTCATAAATAATAATTGATAAATAATACATTTTTTATATATAATTATTAATTTAAAAATAAAATTACTACTGAAGTCTAAAAGATTACTAGAGTCTAAAATAATGTCAAAATTAGCGAACGCAAATTAGATATGCCTGCAAAGATTTATTCCAATTATTATTATCAATATTATTATTACTACTACAACAATATAATAACCATAATAATAACAGCATATCTTTCCATTACAGATGAGTGGTACGGGAGCTAAAACCCTTTGAAATAAGCTTTTTGTGGCTGATACACTTTTATCTAGCAGCCTTGTAAGATTCTAAGTGAAGATGTTACTTTTTTATTGCTCATAAATCCTTGACTTAAAATCAGTTTGTAAACATTACAGTACCTTTTATTCAGGAAAACTGCAGCTGTCATTCACTCGTATTGCATTAGCTTACAGGCCAATCCTGTGATACATCTACATCAGCCACTCTCAAAATCCAACTTGAAGACAAGTGTGCACTGAGCAAAAATTTAAGAGTCACGCCTAAGCCGAGACAAATGAGTGTGCGATTCACTTTTTCACTCGCAAGGTGCATTACTGCACCTGCAAAAATGTGTGTGCGTGCATAGCTCTACTACATCCCCACAGGTGTTTATTTGCTGTTCTACTTGCAGACCATGCACTTTCGAAATCGGTCGCTCATGTTTGTTAAATTGTGGTAAGCCAAAATCCTGATCGAGATTAAAGTTTTATTATTTGTGCAGCCCCAAGTTACACACACTTCAGTTTATAATAAAAAGTTTACCATGAAGCTGCTTCAGACTGAAGGAAAATAAAACACCGAAATATTATTATCTAGCTGTAACTAGCAAGCAAAGAAATATTTCAATATCTTGAAATCAGATGTTTAAAATCATAAAGCAAAATAAAGTATTTAACCAGTAGATGCTCCTATGTTCTGTCCTTAGCCCCATGCGAGTGATAATCTGGTCATTCAGGTCATCAGCTGACTTCATTTTATTGGCATGTAAAGTTGCTGAGCCTCGACCTGACCAACTGAAGCAAACTGAATTGCCTCCAGAGGCTTCTACATTGGGCACTATGCATAATAAGTGCATCGCTTCGTGCACTTTAGTTCCAACGTTCTCGAATAGGGTAAAGATGAACTCATCAGACCACATGTCCTCCTTCCATTGCTCCGGAGTAATTTACCCCCCTGTAAGTCTCACCAACAAGTGATTTTCTTATGGCCACACAGCTGTTTAGTCCCAATTCTGTGAGTTACTGCTGCAGGTGGAAATGCTCCTACCTTCCCTACTACAACATAGCTGTGATTTCTACCGTCAGTTCAACCTCATCTTTCCAGGTTTTATAATTTGTTGGATAGTTCAACCCAATTAAAGTCATTTCATGTTTTCTTTACCCGAAGGACTCCAATAATTTTTTTTTTTTTGGCCATGCAGTGTAATGCAGCATGCATGTAAACAGCAATTTAATGCAATTTTCATTTAATATTCATTTTGTCCACTAACAAATATACCCTATATAATATGCTCAATATCCCTGTGAATTCCAATTATGTTGAATAATGTGATCTACCTCACTAATAGATATCTACTTTAAACATGTTATGCATTATCAAGATTTTTATAATTTTATTATTATTTATTATTTACATTTTTATTATTCGACAATAAGATTCCTTTTTAAACTGCCATGCTATCCTTTACAGTGATTTTTCTTGACTGATCAAAGTCTCAATTACCATGACCATATCTGGATCAATGGTAGAATGAAATTAGGTCATCTAGTAACAGCAAACCAGAGTCTGTACAAATCCTACATTCAGTCACAAATATGCACCAACATACCAACAACAGCAATGGACTGATGAATGGACCGAGAGCATAACTCATAGATGGCCAGAAAATACATTTCTCAGACGTAGTGGACAGTTCAACACCATCTTTCCAGGTTTTATAATTTGTTAGACATCCTAGATCAATATGCACGCGCCATCTCCATGCACTGTAATCAGGCGAGAAACTAATGAAGGAAACCCATTTCAGAGACATATGACCTTGCTGTGATTTTGTCCTTGCTTAAATCGATTCCACAAGCTAATGGGTTCATCTTTAGTATCTTAGATGGACAGATGCACAGACATCACAGAAATACAATGCCTTACCATCTAGAGGCGGAGCCATAAAAGAAGTACCTGATGTGACTTTTCTCAAAAGGACACTGAGGGAGGAGGAGGACGGAAGTCACATTTCTGCCTGCCTTCCACTGTGCATACACCTCTGTCATGACTATGAGTCACGAACGTCCTCTCTCTGTCCTGTGTGTACAAAGTTGACGCTAATCTAGAACAACGCTCTGTTTTGGGCAAAGCAAGCCCACCTGGATCATGAAGTCGTTCTCCTCCTGCACCTCGCACACACAGCGCACTATCTCTGAGTCATGACCCACCGTCTCCACCCCCTGCTCAGAGAAAGGCGTGTTCAGCTCGAGCCCCGTCTCCGACTCCTCCTCGCTCCACAGAGGGCTGTCCGTTGACCAATCGCTGCCGCTGTCTTCACCTGAAGCACAGGAAAACAGGAGTTTAAGAAAAAAAAGTGGGAGACAATCTGTTCGACCTTATAAACGCATCCACACACGGATTCATATAATTCATATATTTAAAAAAAGGCTTTTGTTTGATACGAACAAGACAGAGAAAAGCCAAACAAGTGACCAAAGTGGTAAGATTAAAGCTGAGACTAAAAGCAGATTAGGAAGCGGAGAGGAAGCCTTTTTGTAAAACGGGCCCTCTGTGTTTGATACCCACCATCATCGAGCTCAGGCTCAGGGAACTGTGCGACGTAGGAGCGGTGTTTGTGGGAGAGGGGCAATTTGACTGACTGTTTTGGATTGCAGGGGTACGAGCTAAAGCCATTGCTCTTATCACTGCCATGAGAGTCTGTCAGAGGGAGGGAGAGCAGATGCCAGACAGTATTAGGACACACAAGACACACACACAAACACTCACACTGAGCAGCTTCCTAGCCATGAGAAATTCACAGGTGACACCGGCATGTCTGAGCATCATCTACTGTACAAAGATGCTAATGCGTATAATGCTTAAAGGAAGCAGCACAAGGCTCATGAGGAGAGTTTACAAGAAGTCAGACAAGCTAGAAGGACAAAGCATTCCTGTACTATGGTCATTTTGAAGCTCTGCCCTGCTGAAAAAAACAATGTGGATTAAAACCATCCAGATGATTTGCCGGCACTTACCAACACGTGCTTATGAATCAGGCGACATGAGCACCAATGAAGAGGAAGAAATAAAAAGGAACAGAAAACCAAAAAAAAAAGAGAAGAAAAAAAAAACCTGTCTCAAATCCTGCAGACTAAAAGCATTTAGAGTTTGCAATAAGTAACCATGACGATTTTAAAAGGCACCTGAATAGGGTAAAGCAGGGCCATTTAATTGAAACGTAATGAGGTCCAGTCAATAACATCATCTTTAAACCAAGGTTTGAATTAGATCTTTATTTTTTGGGATTTAGATCTCTCTATATATACAGTTATGTTAAATATACAATTATTATATAAAATAATTATTAAAAATAGTCTATAAATCTATAATCAGCAAAAAAAAAAAGAAACGTCCTCTGACTTTCAACTGTTTTTACATTCAGTAAACTTAATGTGTAAATATTTGTATAAACACTAAAAGAGTCAACACCATAAGACATAAACTAAAAATGTTTCACAATGTGTCCCTGAATGAAGGGAGGCTCAAAATCAAAAGTACCAGTCAGTATCTGGTGTGGCCACCAGCTGCTTGAAGTACTGCAGTGCATCTCCTCCTCATGGACTGCCTATTGCGGACAGTCTGAGCACTGATGGAGGGATTGTGTGTTTCTGGTGTGACTCGGGCAGTTGTTGTGTCCATCCTGTACCTGTCACGCAGGTGTGATATTCGGATGTACCGATCCTGTGCAGGTGTTGTTACACGTGGTCTTCCACTGCGAGGATGATCAGCTGTCCTTCCTGTCTCCCTGTAGCGCCGTCTTAGGCGTCTCACAGTGCGGACATGTCAATTTATTGCCCTAGCCACATCAGCAGTCCTCATGTCTCCCTGCAGCATGCCTAATGCACATTCACGCAGATGAGCAGGGACCCTGGGCATCTTTCTTTGGGTGTTTTTCACAGGGCGTAGACAAGTCTCTTTAGTGTCCTGCGTTTTTAGAACTGTGACCTTAAATGTCTACTTTCTGTAAGCTGTTAAGGTCTTAACGACCATTCCACAGGTGCATGTTAATTAATCGATTATGGTTAATTGAACATGCATGGAAAACATTGTTTAAACCCTTTACAATGAAGATCTGCAAAGTTATTTGGATTTTTACAACATTATTGTTGATAGTTCAGGACTGGAACTTCCGACAAGTCTACCCGAGTCTTTAATAACTACCTGGACTCCGTATTAACATCAATTAACATCAGCTATTATAGCTGAACTGCCTGCCACCTAACACACTGTATAAATGCAGATCATTTACTGCTTTCTGTTTCACCCAAATGAGGATGGGTTCTCTGTTGAGTCTGGTTCCTCTCAAGGTTTCTTCCTATTACCATCTCAGGGAGTTTTTCCTTGCCACTGTCGCCCTCGGCTTGCTCACCAGAGACAAACTGACCATTTTGATTCATACGCATTCACAATTTATACAAACTTAAATAATTATTTTGATTGTGTAAAGCTGCTTTGCGGCAATGACAATTGCTAAAAGCGCTATACAAATAAAATTGAATTGAAATACACAGTCCTGAAAAAGGGACGTTTCTTTTTTTGCTGAGTATACATTAAGATGTTATGAAAATTTTACACATTGCATATTGTTTTATGTTTGTCAGTTTTCAGTAACTAGGTTAAACACGTGGAAAGTTTAAACTTGTATTTTCCTTGTATTACCATGGAATGCAAAAAACAATCTATATTTGCACGCTGCTGCACTGTAAATAAATGTGAAAGGACTTTGGTTGTTCCGTCCTCTCGAGCTCTCAGTTTAGGCATTTTACACGTCCTCACCTTAAACCGTCGCAGATATGTTTGCTCAAACGGACTGTGTTTTGTCTCATGCCGATTTACATTACCGCTTTTTATTAGCGCCCCGGTTTCGTAACATTTGAGCCAAACTGATTTTTAAAACTTCTGCAGGAAGAATAAACATATACTGATCTGTTCATTCATCTTTGAAGGTTCATTTACTTAGAGTATGCCATTCTGTGTTGTGCTTTCATTCCTGTTTCTATACACGGTGAACTATGGTGTTGATTGGCTCTGTTGAGTGACGTGTATAGCCACGCCCACCTTGGGGGGGGGAAATCCTAGATTACTGGTATATTAATTATTCTCATTTATTTATTTAAAAAAAAAAAAAAAAAAAAAAAAAGGGTCAGATGGGAACTGTCACTCAGTCTGGGCACGCCATTTAGTGATGCCTAGTGTATAGCTTTAAAATTTATATCCAAATATGTGGCTACAGCTAAATGACCAACATCAGCAAAACCTACAGTACATCGAGTAAGGATGCCAACAATGTGCCTGATCAATCTCACAGGACACTGTATGCATTCTAATGATAAAATATAGAACAATAACTTAGAACATTTCAATCACAGCCACTGAGTTTAAATTAAACAGAGTTAAATATAAGACAGGATCATCACAGAGACAGCAGACACAGTTTGACTTTATTGTGTGTCTACCTTTAACAGGCCTGTTCAGGAGAAAAGCACATGAGGAGAGATTAAGCCACATGTCCAACCATCTCTCACCTGACTTGGACCACTTTTTCTTCTTTCTCTTCTTCTTTGGTTTGATGCAGAAGTCTCTCGGCTTCTTTTCCCTCCTCTTCTCTCGTTCTGTCCAAACACAACGGAAAATTCAGAAATGAGTAATATATAAGCTTTAACAGCTTTGATTTATGGCAGGAGGATATCATGTGCAGCAATGGATGTGAAGAGGGGGGTGCACTCCCACCTGTTTCCATGGTGACCCAGTCTCTGTCGTCATGAAGCGAGCGGTTGGTGTGCTGGTTCTCTTTGCTCCTCTCGCAGTGGGAGGAGCTGCGCTGACGATGCACACCGTTGGCAGTATGGGGTGACGGGGTGTGACTGGATTTACTGTCACTCAGCGGGGATGGCGTGTCTGTGTACGAGAGAGAGGGAGAGAGAAAGAGGGACAGAATGAGACACACAAGTGTGGAGATACACAGTCACACACAGTAAATATATGTTTTTTCCAAAGACATGGGGAAAAAAAAAAATATTCAGTGTAGGATTCTGTGTATATAGTCACGGCTTGATTCCGCTCTCCACATTATCCCAGGTTGAGCTCTTACCTAGGGATGCAGAAACAGTGCGGCGCCTGCGGGGAGTCTCCAAGGTGTGTGTGTGGCTCTCCTGGCCCGGAGGTTCAGAGGGGTGTGTGTGGGAGCTGTGTGATGAGCACAGGTCGCTCCCAGAGTGGTAGTATTTCATGTGATAGTGCAGCAGAGACGCCTTGCGGAAGGACTTGGTGCAGCCCGGCACCTGGCACTTAAACGGGTTATGGTCCAGTTCGATGGAGAGGATGGGTGGTGGCTGGTTCTTGATGACCCTGTACACTACAGGGAGGAAGTTACAGAAACGTGAGAGTGTATTTAACGCCGATTATGTTCTTAACTGCGAGATTAGCTGAGTTTAGACAGACCCTGATATTCCACTCATTAGTCAAATCAGAACAAAAATGCATCGTGTGACCAGGGGTGTAAATCTCAGTTAATCTAGCAATAAAGTAAATATTAGCCATAAAACATTCTTAATTTTCTCTCGTCTGAATAAATACTAAGGCTGGCAATCACCAGTCACTACCCGATATGTTATCATAATACCTACACACCAATTTGATTCAATTCAACACCTTTAGAACTTAATTGAACATGATTAATTAAATTTAGCCCATTCCTTATATTAATTCTCTTACTTAAAAACCCAACGCAGCACAAACTATAAAAAAAAAAAAAAAATACATAGCGCCGTCATTCGTCACAATTATTATTTCAAAAGATACTTCTAAACGAATAATTCACTCGCACCACACGGAATGCTGGCGCTTCAATAGTTCAGAGCGTACCACCTGTGGGATTATATAGAAGTGGTGATGTTTCTGGTGTAAGAGTGCGTTTAAGACTAATTTGCTTGCAGAGTTTGGAGAAAAAGGCAGATGGGAGGCTTTTCAACATGCGTTTCTGTTGCACCAAGTGAAAGCTCGGCACTGACTCTGTTATATCCAAGACTGCTCAGTCATGGCTGATCAAGCTGAAAAACAGCCAATTCTGGTCACTGGCTGATCGACTGGTACATCTCTATTATAAATGTAATAAAACATCAAGTTTGGAGTCACTGTGGTGATACACAAAGCGGCACACAAAAGAAGCGCGATTCATAACTAAATACATTCTTTGCCCCCCCTCTCTAATAAATACACACTCATTCTGTGCATGTCGGTGTGCATGTAACGTGATGAGTTTCCAGGATTCCAGTCCTGAACGAGAACCTCTCTGAGGTAGGAACTCTCTCCCACCTGCCTTTATTTTAGACTTTTATTCTTCTGGCTCTTGCCAACTAAGTGCCTGGTCTCGGGCAGAGGAAGAGGCACTGAGATTTAACCAAAACCTCATAGGTGAGACCAAGTTCTTGCAACCAATTATAATGCAGAAGGCAGGAAGAAGATTGGACACATTGATACCTGTATAACTAACCTAACCTTAAGGTTTAGGGGAAAACTATCATTATTTTTCATCTAATATGTTATATTTCCTGCGGCTTCGGGCAAAACCACTTTGCTCACGTCAAATAAAGTTACATTTTGATTAAATGCTTTGAGCAGGAAAACACACATGGGATCGGCATCCACATAACAAAATAGTTAAGTTTGTCATCTATATACTCAAACGATTTCACTTGGATCAACCTATTAAATATTGTCTAATTGAGTAACCAGAGCTATTGCTTCTTACACATTTATGACGTTACCAAAAAAATATATATATATATTAGCAACACTTCTTTTAATATGACAACAATTTAAAATTTTCATGTATTTTCTATACCGCTTCTAGATGGCAATTAATTGATATAATCTTGCCCAGGTCAATTCTTTTTTTTTATTAGAATTATTATTAAAATCCTGCTGTGCGAGATTATGTATTCTCCCCATAAAAACACACTATGCGTGTGGTCACATGACTTCACCCCCTCCCAGTGCGACATAAAGACAACTGGGAGGAGAAAGCTTTCAACAGGGGAAAAAAAACCCAGCTTAATAGTTACACATAAATTTACTGTACAAATCTTATCATCAGGGCAAAAACTAAATGTAAATGTTCATCATTCATGGTCATACTGCCGGCACTTCTGCTTATCCTGTGTATGACTTGGGAACCTGAAGCTCACTTGCCCCAGGGAACTCAAGGCAAAGCATGATGGAAAAACAACTGCCATTTCATGACTTATGCTTATAAGTTGGCAGGTCTGATACTCCACAGTAGTACCAATAGAACAGCTCTTTTAGCTTTTCCCTTTAATAAGCACATCTGGAGACTGACACTTGTTAGGCAAAAGGACAGGCAGCTGAAATTCTCTTCTAACATATTTACCATTTGCCTGTTTTTCCCCCTCCCCCAGGCATGACTCGTGGGTTTTGTTGCTATGGTAATTCTGACACCAACAAGCTGATGCATATGTGCACTATAATTGGGATTGCATACAATGTGAAGGTAAAAACGCGTGTGTCTGCATAAACATATCAGTTTTACAGCTATTGTTGAGTGTAAACCTTCTCCCTGCCTTTAATTTTAGATAATAATGCAAATCAGAAGGCTTCGTTAACTCTAATCACCGGGGTGGTGACATTCTGAAAGGTCCATTATGCACAATCTACACAGCTCATATCAAGTATAGTGATCTCTGGCAGAGAGCAGAGTACAGATATCTGAGTGCACTCACATGGTTCCCTGCTGTACTTATTAGTGGTCGGGAGGTGGACTTGTCTTTGCAGCAGTGTGGCTTAGGGGAAAAACAAAACAAAACACAAGAGCATATATTTAACATAATCTAATGTTAACACGCAGGCATAATACATTTTACTGTGCTGTAAGGTACTTGTGACAAATAATGGAATATCACTATTATTAATTATTAAATCAAAAAGAAAAAGGTTTCAAACAGGAATCTAATCGTTGGGATTATTTTAGCAGCAGGGTTAGTTAGTTAAAGGACGTACAGAGTTCTTGATTCGACGCCGTCTGTACGATAGGCTTAGGGTTCTCCAGAAGACCTCTCTTGCAGAGAGCATCCTTTTCACTGAAACTTTCTGGAACAGAATCTGATCTAGCAGGTCTGATCTGGGATCGACTGTTTCTGTCTAAATGAGTGAGAAAAAAAAAAATACAAAACAGTAAACTTTACTTTCAGTTATATAGGGGTGATGGACTTATTGTGGCAGGATATCAGTAAACAGAAACAGGGGAGAGAGAGAGAGAGAGAGAGAGAGAGGTTGCATGTATGAACCTGTGGTATTGGCTCTGCTCCTCTTAGATGGAGGCGTTTGTCCCGTGGACGCCCGTCTCTTCCTCAGCTCTGGAATGCTGGGCCGTTCTGTGTCTTTTCCTGTAAGAGGTAAGAAGCACACAATCGTGTCAGCATGACTCAGTAAAAACGGGACCTGCTAATATCTGTGTCTGGATCTGTTTTATTAATCCTGGCTTAGCAGCTGAGGTGCGTGTGTGTGTATATAAGAGCTGTTGCATATGCTTTAATTAATCATCACTAGATCTTGTATATCGCCCTTGTACTACTCCCCCCCCCATACTATTTAGGATCACTTCAGCATTTCCGTGATATTTCAATTACAGGGTTAAGACTCAAACAACTCAGTTGTGCTCGTTTGCTAGCTGATTCCATCGCTACCCGGCTCTACAGGATAATCCTTTCTTTGCGATTTACTAGCGATGGCTTGATAGATAGCACTGTAGAATAAACTCGGGTCTACATTTGCTTATCAGGGCTGAACATTCTCTGCAAATTGTTGGCGTGCTGTGTGTCAGTGTGTGTGGTCTTGTTTTGCTGGTACGCGTGTTAAATGTGTTGCTTTTCCTAAAACAGAAAAAGAGCTCAAGGAACATCAAGGAAACCCTTCCCAAGAAGCAGTGTATATATTAACACTACCTCAGCCTGCTTGTTTTTGTACACTGTAAAGCTCTTCTCTTAAAAACGTAACATATATGCAATAAAAATTTCCTATTGTTTTTTTTTAATATACATTTGTAGTTTGCATTTTTTTTCTTCTTTTGTTCATTTACCAGTTACCACAATACAACACCACATTTCCAAGATAAATTCCTTGTATGTGAAAACCTGCTTGGCAATAAACCTGACTGATATCTTTTGAGAAACAAGTGTGATAACCAGTAATATCACCAAACCCTGCACACACTCCACTCCCAAGCACTAGTGTGTTTACCGCAGAGCTGTCATGTTAACCGGTTTCTCACTGATCAACACTTCCTATTATTATTTTCTCACCTTTCACATATTTTACAAGCTGCATCCAAATACACTGCCAATACAGAAGGCTCAAATTATTGGTTTGCATCAAGCAAACAGCAGAACTAAGGACACTGAAAATTACTGGATTAAGAACCGCCCAACACATTATTAAAACCTGGAAGGATAATGCTGAACCATCAACTTCATGGAAGAAAAGGTCAAGTTGCATCATTAAAAAAAAGAAATAATAAAAAAATTCCACAGCAGAAATCGAAGTTATGATCCATTGTGAAACAGAGAGCTTTAGTTTGTTAACGAGATTGGAAAAAGCTCGATCTGATGAATCAAGACTGACCCTATTTCAGAGTGATGGGTGTGTCCGAGTAAGACGAGAAGCAGATGAAGCAATGCACCCATCATGCATAGTGCTTACTGTACAAGCCTCTGGAGTGTATAATGCACCATTAACTACAAAACCCAGAAGTAGTTGATAGCAGGATCATGTCATGCCATACCCACAGCGTGACTGCACTTGATTGGTGAAAACACCCAGCCTGAGCAGGAAGGATTTAGTAAAAGGCACGTAGCTCAGTCCCTCAAGTTGAACTGAAAGATGTTATTTCATTTACAACCGATTCATTCTTTCATTGAAAGATCATTTTTAGCCTTCATCATATTTTTTTCTTTGTGAAAAATGTATGTAGTTATTATACATGTAACATAAGAGCAATATAAGCATATTAACTGACTTCATTGGTCCCATTACCAACAAACCTTCTTGCTTCTTTGCAGACACCAAGTTTCACACAGCTCAGTTTATAAACCAAAAACCCTCTTTCATTCTCTTTCAAAGGCAGTCCACTTACCCTCCACCACTTTCCCTTTCGCTCTCCTGTTCTGGCCGAGATGGCCTTCCTTTTCCTTCTCGTCTTTCTCCTGCTCTTCTCCACAGCTCTCATGGGCACCGTTCTGAAGTGCTCCAACTTTCTCCTCCTCCCCCGTCCCGTTCATCTCCATCGCCTCCTCTGCTCCATTCTCCACCGCCTCGGTCTTCACATCTCCATCGCTGGGCGGCTCATCTTCTTGCTCTTTGTGTCCGTTCGTCATCTCGGACGGTTCCTTTTCAGTCAGCATGGTGTCCTGAGGCTTATCACACCCATCTGTCGCTTTTGGGTCTTCTTCCTCAGATTCGGTCTCGCCGTCCTGATGGTTCCTGCCGTTCTCTTTGGTCTTGCAGTTTTTTCCTGCTGTCCGCTTTCGGCTTGGCTGCCCCAGCTTGCTGCTCGCGTTCTGTAAATTACGAAGACGTGAGGGTTTTTACCTGAGCCTAATGCTGAAGGAAGACTCTAAGAAGGTCTTTTCATTAAATAAGAAACTTTAATTTAAGTGCATTGTTTATAAGAAAGGGTGAATTATTACTTCTTTTCTGAAAGGCTTAATCTTTATCCCTTTTACGGTCTTGACAACACCGTCAAAAAACTTCACTGTGTAAGAATCTGTAACAAGACGAAAACAGCACAAGGGTAGTGAAATAGTCATATGATAATATTATAGTTATTGCAGTACACATGATGACTTTTTGCCAAGGGTGAAACATGATGTGCTACACAGGACACGGTGTTATAGGAAAAAAACTGTCAGAATTATTTATTACGTTTAATTTTAAGTAGTAAACTAGATTTTTTTTATAGTGTTAAATCACACTAAAAACACTTATGCTGAATTATGTTTCACAGCATTATCACTTTAGTGATATATAATTATTTAGCATAATAATATCTATTATTATCATATTATATTAATTTCGTAGCAGTAGAAACCATGCACAATAACTCACCGTCTTTATCACGTGAGAGGATTTTAGCAGGATAGTATCGACAATCTGACCAGCTGGCTAAAACTTTCTGATTGATCTGAAAACCCTGAAGAAAGGGAAAAAAAAAAAAAAAAACAATAATGAGCTATGCTTATTTTTAAAATGATTAAAAAGTGACTGCCATTTATTTATTTTGGAGAGAAAGCAGGCACCGGGGCCATGTTGTGCTCCTGCAGGCCCTGTCTCCGCAGCTGAATACGTTCCACAGGTCGAAGGTAAGGACTGTTCCAGTCAAACCACTCGTCATAACGATGACTCCACTGTCGGTAATGAATCAGGACCTTCTCGTCCTCGTAGTCTATTTTCTCAATGGTGGCAGCATACCTGATTATTAAAACACAGAACCTTGCATTAGAGTAGCAGTCATCATCATCTCAGTCTTTCCTTGCAGCTCTACACCTTTTTTAACAGGTTAGTTGGCTAACTAGTTGTATAGATTTATTAGATTTCTGAAATCCTCACTTTATTCTCTACTTTATTTGCGGTTATGTTGTTATAAAGAACAGGCTTTCTAACACTTCTGCATAATTTAATATTTATATTTAAAATTTTGCCCAATTTGACTGTTGCTATATGAAAGACGGTCATAAAATTCGTATTATTGTATGAAAAAAATTTAAGTATTTGCCCAAATTATGTCTCTGTACATAGTACGCTCATGAACATTTTTTCTTGTTTAAAAAACTCGCAGTATAGTTCCGCACGATGCCACAAGAATGTTCATGAAGGCGTTTCGCCTTCTTCATGACAACGCACCAGCTCACAAAACAGTAAAACCGACTGGTTTTTTACTGGTAAGGCCGACTTGGGGTTCGATATTCTCTCCACCTTGAATCCAGTGACTTCTTCCTCTTCCATCACTTGAAGAAACCACTTCATGGGAGGCATTTGGCGATGACGAGGTGATTACCGAGGTGGAACTTTTCCACAAGAGCCAAAAGAAGGCTTCTTTAAAGACGGTCTTCACCAGCTAGTTTGAAGAAGGATGGCGAGGATATGTAGAGAAGGACCAACGTTCGTTTTTTCATTACGATTTTTTTTCTTAGCAATAAAAATTTAATGAAAAAAGTCAAACAACTTTAAATAATGGAAATACATATTTCTTCTATATTTCAACCTATTTGCCATTATAGCCAGATATTAAAGGGCAGGCTAGCTATCCTTCATGCTAACTTGTGTTAGCTAGTAGACAGTAAACGCAGTAGGGAAATAGTTTTGGTAAATACTGAAAAAGGTTTTAAATGCTTTTTTTGCTCACATTTTGTGGAAGATTGTAGTTCAGTTTTACAAATGCACCACACTTCTACTGGTTATAATTTTTTTTTTAAAGAAAAAAAAAAAAAAACACCTGCTCATGATATACATCAAGACCCATTGAAAACTTGCAAAAGGAGCTGTGGAAGAGTACAGGAGTACACTAGGACCACCCAAGGTGTGAATGGAGAATACAGAACAAGAAGAACTCTCAAATCTCTTTAAGCGTTTCAAGAGAAGAATCAGATCCCTGTCTTCACTGCCAAAGGAAGGATGGACAAGATACTAAATACAGGGGTGCCAATAATTAAAACAACACAATTTTATCTATCAGCACTTCTTTACTAATGGCATCGATAATTTTTGATTTATAAACACCCCGCATAGATTCACTCATCCAATACAAAAACATTCTTATTGTGTGAATCCTTTTAAATGCATGTTCTTGTTTATGAAACCAGAGCCGCACTGGAAGCTGTGCTGGTGGTGTAGAATGCTGAAGAACGCAGAGAGCTCTCGCAGCTGTGTTTGGCTTCAGCCTTTAAACAGCCTGGAAGGAGATAAGGAGGCCAATTCAAAAGAACGAAATGAAAGAGAATGAGGCACTGACCAGTTCTTCAGACTGTCCCGGGCTTCCACTGATGCCCCCACCTCAAACGTGATCCCTTGCCTGTGAGGAGGCGTCTTAGTCATGCTGTGTGCTTCACACCAGCCTTCAAAAAAACAACAAAGCATTAATCAGTTAAATAGTTTCATATACAGGTTTAAACTTATCTACTGCTACGCCACACATTTTGGTACTCATAAGCATATACATATGTATCAAGACACAAAAACATATGCATGTCACCATATTTATATTAAAACATGGATTGTTAAATAAACTTTACATTTTCTCCAATACTGCACAAGATACAGGACTTTCCCCAAAAAAATCGAATTAAATTTTACTTTTTGATCAACACACTAAAGATATAGACTTTTAATGTGTGCATGTTTGCATCTGAAGTCGAAATACATAGCAACAGGTGGTGCATTCTAAACTATTCACACTGATGCACAACAGAGCGGCATCCTAACTCATAGGAGGATATAGACATTTCTGTCTTAGTTTATGCACCTCCTCACCTGAATGCATAATTAGATGCTTAATGCAAAGCATAGATTTAATAATGATTAAAAGAAGTCAACTCAGTCAGGAGGCGTTTAATTTCCATAAAAAAAAAAAAAAAAAAATAGTCAGTTGGTTACATGCTCTAAACACATGATTTAAGAAACCCAGGTTGTATGAGCTTGACTAACAAATATTTTTTCCTACTTATAATTTTCTGTGTGTAAACAGTCAAAATAAAATGACCACTACAGTTTGGATTCACGACCATCAGAACAGCGTCTGATGTTTAGCACTACCAGCTAGCCACTCGGGGCGGACATGCTTTTCGTCAGTGAACGTCTGAACCCCTCTCTGTATGCAGCCCTGCTTTTGCTGTTGACCAAATATATGAATCAAATATAATTTTTGGTTGTTGCTCTAGTGGTAGTTTAGTTTAAAAGGTTTCCTTCCGAAGGTTTAAAACTCTGAACCCCAATCTCTATAACTGGACATTCTAACATCTGTTGAAAGCATTGTTAAAATAAAATGGCTAAAAATAATGTTAAAGAGGGTCTGGCTACTCTTGGCATGGCCCAGGTCTTTCTGACGATGCTTTGACTGTAGCCCCACCTGAATGGTTAATCCTTTATTTTTCCACCAAGGAAAGAGAACTTCACTTTGAGTTCCCTTGGCAGAGTTCTGACAAACCACAGTTTGGCAGTGGTATGAAGATAGCCTTATCTGACCCTTTTTTTTTTAATAAAGGAAGACCAACTCAGCCTGGCTTCCCTTCAGACATTAGTCTACGTTAGGCGTGCAATACACAGTTTCAACACACTTTCAACATATTTATGGTGGCGTTGTTTCACTCACTGTAAAATACTCTGTGAAATACAGGGAGGAAAGAACAGTCAGCAGTAGCACAAACTTTATTACCGAAATTAACCGGTTGAAATGTTTCAGTTTGAGAAAACTGGGAAGGTATGGCTTCCCTTGGCCTCACCAGATTATTCTTTTGTCAAGGAAAAAGGCCATTAAGGCCGAGCACATGACAAAGAAAGATCGGGCTCTTGTGCACCCTCTAGTGGCAAAACCACAAGCCAGAATTTTCCCAGGAACAACTGATGACAACCCTCATTTCCAAATCTCATCCTCAGGAGAGGGGAGCCTCCTACACTGTTACACACTATTACTTAAAATTAAATACAGAAAGAGAGAGAGGGGGAAGTGGTGGTGGTGGTGAATACAAATGACTGTTACGGACAATACAACATGGTTCATTCAGGCTGAATCTATAATCTGTGTCACACACTACAATACAATGGCTTCCACACTGCCGACAGTGCATATGTCCAATAATTAATCATTTTTAGGTAAGGGAGATGCACAGGGTTTAACTAACTTGAGAGCTGGAAATACAGTTATTTTTCATTATTACAAGTGGACAACTTGGTACTACTGACAACTGTTAAAGATAGCTCAGCTACTGTTGCAACAACACAAGGTTTGGAAAGCTCTCCTGAAGCTGAACGTTTATGCTGAATCCATGTGTTCTGCTCACTGTATAGAAATGATTTAATGTTCACAGATATTTTATATTATTACTATTTTGCTGTTTTTTATTTGGAGACCTGTAAAGACAGATAAAATTACTTATTAATTATTAAAAATGTAAGTCGCTCTAGATAGGGGATTTTGCCAAAAGCTGTAAATATAATATTACATTTTTTATGGTGCCCACTATATTACAGGCGTGTTTCCCCACACAGAGAGTATATTTGGGTGGGCCACCAAAGTATATTAACGGCTGCTCAAGTATATTTGCGGACCCTTTTTTAAAATCTGCCCATCTGCTATTAGCTGTGCATTTATTAGTAGACAGTTTGCTGCAAATGCAGTGCATGCTAGCTGCCGTAAAAAGTATAAGAATGGCATAGTGACAATCGCACATGCTCTGCAGAGGGCTTCTCTTTTATTTTAAAAAAGGAAGAAGAAGAAGAAAAAAAAAAACACCTACATTGGAGGATTAACCCTTAAAACTCAAGCAGCGCAGATCTGTGCAGCAAAAAAAATGCACGTATTATTATTATTACTTCACGTGATGTTAAGAATTTGTACTATTTGTTTGCATACATAATCCAATTTTTCAATTTAATCATGTTTGTATAGTTGGTTAAAATTTAGTTTATGATATTGCCTAGGTTGTGCTGTGCTGGAACAAAACCCCCAGAAATGGCACTCTGTACAGCTCTATATACTGTATATGCGGCCTGTTCTGAGGGCTACCACCGCAAGTATATTTTAGACCTGTGGGTAACTCTGTACAGGATATTCACAGCTCCACCTGTGTGTTACCGTTACCTGTCGATGTAGTGCGCGGTCAGCTCGCTGGTTTCGGCAGCCCCTACTTCAGCCCATCACTGACACGCATACCGTTACATTAAGTGAGGAACCCCTGTGACACGCCTGTGACAGAACTACCTGTGCAAACACCGGCCACAAACAAAAAAAAAATCTCTCTTTTTAATATAAACACAGTAGAGACCATGATGAATGTCACTTTTAGTAAAATGTTTTAATTTTATTATTTACTCTAAGGTTGTTTCCACTCGAAAAGAACACAAAGTAAAACTGTTTTGATGACATTAATATGGATCGCTTTGTGTTGTTTTGTGAAACACTCCTAGCTGCGTTACTAAATCTGAACATTTCTCTTTTGTTTATGCCCCAGTGGTGGTGAGAGCTCCGGGGTAACTGTGATTTTGTAACTGCCTCCCCACACTGTGTCCATTCACAAGCCCTTTCACTGGTCACGTGACTTCAGCCACCGCGCGAGCCAGTTCCTCGTGCTGTCACGCTAAAGCTGTTCAGGTGTACTTGACCACAAACAATACTAAAATATCAGTACATTATCTCCTCAGGCTGTTATAGCGGCTCGGTGGCGAGTCCGGCTGAACACGACGCTGTTTAAGTTGGGCAGAGAGGGGGGGGGGGGAAAGCGGCGTGACGCAAATGGCGCGCGCAATACGTTTCCTCTTCGCTGTTTACCTTCTCGTCAAGCACGCGCCTCTTCATTTTCTTCTCGAGCCCGACATTAACGTTCGCTCCGTGCTGAAATGACGCTCGCGAATAACATTGAGCTCATGACACGACGGAACGACGTGGAAACGAAACTACGTGCTTTAAACTTTTCCTGCACTCCGCGAAGTGGAAAACGTGGGCGCAACGTTGTGTGCGCGAGCTGCGGTGTAGCAGCGCTGCTATTACAAACGCGTTATAAGACACGTCAGACTTCTAAACGTCACAGCACCCACTCATAACTCACAGTGAATACATAAATACAGAAATGTTAAAGCATTTATTTTAACACTATTCTTAAGTTTGCCCGTTTAGACGGTTTACATTGTTCATTCGGCCCTGGCGACACGCACACTGATTGGCGGAAGTGTCTGGCGTATGCCGATTCCTGGACTCTGATTGGTTGAACCTTCTGTCCGTCAAACAGTCACCTCAAAGCGGCCTCGTCTCGGCCTACTCGGTGCCGCGTGGAGATGCGTGATGATGGCTCGAGCGCACAAACACCAACTTCACCGAAAAGTCGCGCGCTCAGTGACACGGCTCGCGTGCATTTGTGTATGAAGCAGACATTAGTGTGTCATAAAGCGCTGAATAAACCGACAGACTCCTCCTCAGCGCGCGCTAGCATCCGAACACATGCACTGAACACAAGTTTGGTCCTAATCACAACAGCAGCATCATCATCAATGCACATTTACAATTCTATACATCTTACCGCGTCTCAGGCGCGCGCTCACACAACCGCTCTGTAATGCAGACAGAACCCTTACCTCAGTCTCACCGAATTTTCTCTCCGACTGCACTGAAAACAGCGCGTGCCGTGCAGCTCCGTGCGCGCGTGCTGACTCTGTAATCCGCGCAGTTTGTTTTCTCCGGCGAACAAGGCCGGCGCTCATCTGCGCATGCGCGATACCTCCATTTCCCTCTTTCATCTTTATTTGACGTTTTAACCGAATTCTTTATTTTTAAGCATACTTCTGAAGAATCGTGTGTTGTTTTATCAGTTTGATGTTTATAGAAAATTTGTACACGCATTGCTGAGGGTAGTACTGTTTTGTTTTAAGCAAATCTAATTAGTGCAATCTGTTCAGAGATAAACATTATTTGTTATTGTGTTAATCTGTTATTACTACTACTACTACTAGTACAAATGATAATATTATTAATAATAATAAGTTTTGCTGATATTTTGTGCAAAGTGTTGTAAAATACTCTTTGTTCTCCCCCAGTAGATGCAGTGATGTAATTTGTGTTTAATTTGTAATTTGTAGGACTGTTCTCGTGTATAAATGAATTTGAATTCTTCTGTTGCCATATCCTGTACTCCACTAGCAGGCAAGATAATTTGTCGGCACTTTGTCACTATGCTTTTAAGCGTCTATAGCCTCTGTTTTCATGCAGCCCGTCTTTAGGAGTCTTCCTTCTCTAACGGTTCGGTCAGTAGAAGACACTGCACCACAACGGCATCTAGCGGCCAAACGCTAAATTATGTTTTCCTCCGTCTGGCCACTAGAGGCCACTGTGGTCAACGTCTCTCACAAATAATCAACAATGTTATAATCAGTCTGTGAAGATTCTCAGTCATCCAGGTGAGTTTATCTGGAAGTTGAGTCATATACTTCCAGATAATGTTTTAAATAATACATCACTGTAATGTTTTGGGAAGCTAGTTCTAAATATAATTATATGAAAAGAATCTACTTGAGATTACACACAAGAGTGAAATCCTCAGCCAAGATATAAGGAGTTCAAAATGTAGCGTTAAACTCATATTATAGGGTAAATAATCCTATCAATATTATTTAGTAGACACCCTTATCCAGACTGACTTGAGAAATAAAAATGACTAGAGGTTAGCTGCAACTCTGCCCTCATGCAGATCCTGATGCCTTATTGTTATCATTACCTGAGAAAGTAGTGTGCGGTCAGCTCGCTGCCACTCCTCATACTGCTTCATTGTTTCTGCAATGTTTCCAGGGTTTCAGTAGGTATGAGCTTGGCCTGACATACCCATTTTTTTGCCATAGACAAAGCTGCCTACTGTTATAGTTGGTGAGGAGGAACGCCTGTGACACGCTCACAGTATGAAATACTGTAAATGTTGACGCTGCATACTGAACCTTTTCATACACTCGCCATCAAACAGAATTTCTATAATATAAATTCTGTTTGGTGGCCCTGTGTTTGAAAAGGCTCAGTAGGCAGCGTCATCAACATTTTATAGAGTGAATTTCTGAATGTTGTCCTACACAGTAGTCCTGCTCTCATCTAACACCACAATGCTTTTCAAAGGTAAAGTGCAGGTTGATTTGTTTTATTTTTACTTTGTATTTGTCATTATTTATTTTTATATAAAATAATTCATATAATTTAAAATATTTTAATATTTTATATATATATATACTGTATACAGTAAAGGATTATTAGGAACACCACCCTAATGCGGTGTTTGACCCGCCTTCGCCTTCAGAACTGCCTTAATTCTACGTGGCATTAATTCAACAAGGTGTTGAAAGCATTCTTTAAAAATGTTGGCCCATATTAATAGGATAGCATCTTGATGGAGATTTGTGGGATGCACATCCAGGGCACGAAGCTCCCATTCCACCACATCCCAAAGATGCTCTATTGGGTTGAGATCTGGTGACTGTGGGGGCCATTTTAGTACAGTGAACTCATGTTCAAGAAACCAATTTGAACTAATTAGAGTTTTTTGACATGGTGCATTATCCTGCTGGATATCATCAGAGGATGGGTACATGGTGGTCATTAAGGGATGGACATGATCAGAAACAATGCTCAGGAAGCCCGTGGCATTTAAACGATGCCCAATTGGCACTAAGGGGCCTAAAGTGTGCCAAGAAAACATCCCCCACACCATTACACCACCACCACCAAATTACGCCAAATTCTGACTCCAACAACCATGCCACGCTCAAAATTGCTTAAATCACCTTTCTTTCCCATTCTGACATTCAGTTTGGAGTTCAGGTGATCGTCTTGACCAGGACCACACCCCTATATGCATTGAAACAAGTGCCATGTGATTGGTTGATTAGATAATTACATTAATGTGAAATTGAACAGGTGTTCCTAATAATCCTTTAGGTGAGTGTATATATATATATATATATATATATATATATATATATATATATATATATTAGTTAAAGCATATATACATACACACACATATATATATATATATATATATATATATATATATATATATATATATATATGCTTTAACTAATGCAACCTTGTATAAGTTAATCAGCCTAAAATACAGTGGTACCCACCTCATGAATTTTCGCCTTGAGCTGATTTTCCAGCATGTACCGAGTGAAACCAATGACAGCTAAATTGTGTGTACATCTCCGAACCGTTTAAAACGTCTTTGCATCAGTGGAAAGACTAGGAAAGCACGTATACACAGTTTTTGTGGGTTTTTTTGTATTTGATTGGTCCATTGGTCCCAAGGATGTTAGAAAGTATATGAGATTTAACTACATTTTAAAGGTGTTTACACTGCGGCATGGTGGCGTAACCTTAGAACTGTGGCCCTGCACCTCCATAATTGAGGGTTTGATTCCTGTCTCAGGTCTGTGTGCATGGAGTTTTTTTATGTTCTCCCCATGGTTGATGGGTTCCCTTCAGGTGCTCCAGTGTCCTTTCACAGTCCAATCACATCCAGATTAGGCTAACTGGTGTTCCCAAATTCCCCGTAGTGTGTGCATGTGCCAGAGTGCATGTGTGTGCCCTGTGATGGATTGGCACCCTGTCCAGGGTGTACAAACGCTCCAGGCTTCTTGTGACCGCGTACATCAGGGCTTCTCAAAATTTGTACTCTGGGCCGGATCGGGACTATTTGGCGAGTCTGTCTGGACCTCATATAAGGAAAGTGTATTTCCTACATGTGTTACACTATCAATTAACAATTAATATATATTTGGAGTTACAGCAGTTCTGCCCTGAGAAAGCAGTCGCTTATGTGCCAGGCAATGTAGTATCTTTTACTTTTGTTTGCTTTTCTCTTGCCCCAGTTCATGTAGGCTGTTTTATGAATTGAGGGATCACTGTAAAAAGTGTTTGTAATTTTAACAGTAAAATACCGTATAAATGCTACAGAATAAAGCCGTATTTCACAAAACTTGTGATAACTGTAAAATTTAGTAATTAGTTTTACAGAGTAAGACATTGAATTTAACAGTTAAAAACATGTGAAAATATGGTTTATTGCAGTAAAATTTATGATATACTGTATTTATAAAAAGGAAACTCTCAAAGAATGTATGTGTTACTAATATCCAGTGTTGCCAACTATTTTCAACGGAAAGTAGCTAAAGTCTGCTCGAAAAGTCGCCAAATGTCGCTAGATGACGTCATGCGTATATTTGCATATTGATGACGTAATTACGTCCTATTTGCATTTTGCGTGTTTTCCCTAATCCTTCCTCATGTGTCCAATATAATTATGAACTTAAGCTTTGTAACAGTGAGTAATATAAGTGCATCGGAAGAAAAATAAATAAATAAGAAAAAAAAGAAAATTGTCAAATTAAATAGTTTTATTTCAAGCAAAGGAGAAGCAGGTAAGTGATAGGTCCGTTGCAACACCGTTTTCACATGTGCAGCTCATTCACATCCATGTTAGCTGCTGTGCAGTCACGGGAATATGCTGCTCCTTTTAGCCGGAGCTAGCGCTCACTGATCAGAGCAGACACAGGGAGATGAGTAACTGTACCGGGAAAGCAAGACCTCGTGCTTACAGGACAGTATTGGCGACATTTGGAAACTTGCTAAGGTTTGTCCAAAAGTTGCTAGATTTGTCACTAGGCGCTTTAAAAAAAAAAAAAAAAAAAAAAAAAGTCGTCAAGGCGGGATCACTTAACGGCGGATTTGCGCATGGGCAATTCATTTGGGGGGTGCTTTGGGACGGGGGAGGGGCCGGCGGCGGCAGCTGTTGTGGCAAGTTGAGAAGAGTAAGTACAGACAAATCAGAGTCTCCAAAAGTCTCCAGTAACACAAGAAAAAGTCGCCAGATTTGTCGCTAGTCGCTTTTTAAAAAAAAATGTCGCTAGAGGGATTTGAAAAGTCGCTAAATATAGCGACAAAGTTGCTAAGTTGGCAACACTGCTAATATCATGAAGCATCAGTTTATATTCTACTAAACATTTGTTGATAGAGTTTAAAAATAAAAAAACATCTGCTCTGTAAAAAATAAACCGTAATTTTTACGCTAAAAAAACTGGCAGCTGTGGTTGCCAGAAATTTACATAAAAAATAGAAAATACGGTAGCAACATTATTGGTTGTACAGGATTGCACTTATTATACTGTATATTTTAAGGATTTAAATTTTTTTCCTACATATTAAAACCGTCTAATTTACATTAACCACGTACTTCAAAGTCGTGAATGGTATTCGGCCCTTTGATCACTGTGGCAAGGACAGCCGCTAGCACGCGCCAATTTGCTCACCGCTCACCAGCTTGTGCTCGCATGCCAACAGGGCACTGCCCACCAGAACTGCACGTGCACACCTTTTCTTCCCTTTTTCCCTTCCTCCCTCATTTAACCCTTTCCTTCCGAAATTAAAATTATCCCTTTTTTGTAAGACCTCGTCCGTGTTTGTTATTGCCCCCCTTGTGCCAAACCCATTACAAAATACATGAACATATTTAACACCTCGGTGCAGTGTGCACTTAAAAACCACAATGCAGGACAAAGGACAAACAATTTTAACATGTGTGTAATTGTCATGAACCTTCCTCTGATGTCTGTGTGAGCGTGCCATAATGTGCAGGAGGCGAGCTGGCGGTTTAGTATACGGCTTTTATTAAAGCAACACATAAAATAAACACAGGCATAAATCAACTCAAAGGATAACAACTAAAGCTAGACGCCTGACTGCGTTCCAGTCAGGCTCTTTATAATTAACTTAATTATCTCACCTCGGTTCAGGTGAATTCCCACGTCACCTGACCGAGGTGCAGTCTGGGACATGCAGTCCAACTAAAACACAAACTTCAACATAAAACAAAACAAACCCAGGCGCTTTGGCGCCCTCTAGGGGTTAACTGTTACAGTACCCCCCCCTAAAAAACGCTCCTCCGGAGCGTTACCGGAGGCCCCGGACTCCCTCCCCAGCGGTCCCAGTCTGGACCCCCAACACCGAGGCGGTCGATCCCCTCTCGTGGGCAAGGCTGAGGAGCTGGAGCGACGCTCGGCGGCGGCTAAGGAGCTGGAGCGACGCTCGGCGGCGGCTGAGGAGCTGGAGCAACGCTCGGCGGCGGCTGAGGAGCTGGAGCGACGCTCGGCGGCGGCTGAGGAGCTGGAGCGACGCCCGGCGGCGGCTGAGGAGCTGGAGCGACGCCCGGCGGCGGCTGAGGAGCTGAAGCGACGCTCGCTGAGCGGCGGCGGCGGCGGCGGAGTTGGAGCGACGCTCGCTGTGCTGGGCGGCGAAGGCGGCGCAGCTGAAGCGACGCTCGCTGAGCTGGGCGGCGACGGCGTCGGAGCTGGAGCGACGCTTGCTGAGCTGGGCGGCGGGGGCGGCGGCGGAGCTGGAGCGACGTCCTCAAAGCCGGGCGGCGGAGGAAGCAGCAGGCCGGCCTGGAAGTCTGGCTGAGGAGCCGGAGCGTCGTTCACTGCCTCCATCGGCGGCTGCTGAGCTGGCGCGATGTCCTCAAAGCCGGGAGGCGGAGGAAGCAGCAGGCCGTCCTCGAAGCCCGGCTGAAGCGCTGGCTCGATGTCTGTGCAGCTCGGAGGCGGCTGATCGGCAGCGCCGCACACGACGCCCGGCGGCCGTGGAGCGGGAGCGACGCCCCCCATGTCTGGTAGAGGCGGCGGCTGAGGAGTAAACGTGTCTGGCAGCCGCGGCACGTAGACCTCCGCGTTGACTACAGCAGAGCGGGAGGAGGAGCGCGTCGTCCAGATTAGAGAGAGGGAGAGTGTCCGGAGCTACATCGCAGTTCTCTCGAACCTGGACGAGCAGCCTTTGGAGTAGCGCCACCTGCTCCCGCAGGTCGGAAATGCGCTCTCTGTTTAGCTGTGCCAACAACGTGTAGTCCTCCTCCGTTAAGTCCACGTCACCGTCCTGCCAGGCCTCCTCGGCCCGTGCCTCTTGGATGGTGGTTGGGACCGTGTATCTCCCCGCTGCCTCACCCTTGAACGGTGTCCGCCGAATGGTGAGTCTGCAGCCTTCCCAGCTGTGCCGCGCTCTTCTCTCTCGCTGCTCTTCGCTGTTTTCCAGCCAGTCCGCCGGTTCGCTCAGCTTGCAGCCATCCCAGCTCTGCAAGAGCTCTCTCTCCCCTTGCTCCTCGCTGTCCTCCAGCCATTCCGCCAGCTCGGGCGAGATGGTGATAGCGCCCCCCCAAAAAACGTCTGGGGGAGCGACCTCCGCTATGCCACTACGACGGTCTAGCTTTCTGTCACGAACCTTCCTTTGGTGTCTGTGTGAGCGTGGCATAATGTGCAGGAGGCGAGCTAGCGGTTTAGTATACGGCTTTTATTAAAGCAACACATAAAATAAACACAGGCATAAATCAACTCAAAGGATAACAACTAAAGCTAGACGCCTGACTGCGTTCCAGTCAGGCTCTTTATAATTATCTTAATTATCTCACCTCGGTTCAGGTGAATTCCCACGTCACCTGACCGAGGTGCAGTCTGGGACATGCAGTCCAACTAAAACACAAACTTCAACATAAAACAAAACAAACCCAGGCGCTTTGGCGCCCTCTAGGGGTTAACTGTTACAGTAATAAAATCATTTTTTTGTGTAAAGTCGTAATAAAAGCCCTTCTATAAAATTATATGCTTAGATTGTCTGTCTAAACCGCTTAAAAATGTCCACGCTGACATTTGTATATTTGATTTTAAGAATTAAAATATTGTTTTGCTGTCTTTATTAAAAAATACATGGGACCATGCTCATGTCCGAGTCTTGAATAAGTTTTGATGGGTTTTGATCATTTGATTTAGGTTTGGATTCATTAATTAGTATAAAAGTGTTCTAAATAGTTTATTAACAGTAAAATCCGAATGCTTAGCAATGTAACTTCTTTCTCTTTTAGCTTCCAGCTAGTGTGATAAAATGATGCTTTTCACAGGACTGAATTTTACTAAATTAATTCACTGTGGTTATTCAGAATAAAAAAATAGTCCAACAAAGACAGCATGGTAGTGTAGTGGTTAGCACTGTCGCCTTGGACCTCCAGGATCTGGGTTTGATTCCCGGCCATGCTTGATTCCTGTCTCTGTGTGCATGGTGCATGGAGTTTGTATGTTCTCCCCGTGTTTGGTGGGTTTCCTCCAGGTACACCCACCCCAAACAATCAAAAACAAACATGGTTATGATCCATATTTGTTACATTGTAAACCCTGGTGTTTGACAGGAATAAACTTTTTTAATGTTTTTATAACAACATAAACATGTTAATTAGACAGTTATAAACCTAAAAAAAAACAATTAAAATCTGTTAAATATACAGGTCCTTCTCAAAGAATTAGCATGTTGTGATAAAGTTAATTATTTTCTGTAATGTACTGGTAAACATTAGACTTTCATATATTTTAGATTCATTACACACAACTTAAGTAGTTCAAGCCTTTTATTGTTTTAATATTGATGATTTTGCTCATGAAAACCCAAAATTCCTATCTCAAAAAATTAGCATATTTCATCCGATCAATAAAAGAAATGTGTTTTTAATACAAAAAAAAGTCAACCTTCAAATAATTATATTCAGTTATGCACTCAATACTTCGTCGGGAATCCTTTTGCAGAAATGACTGCTTCAATGCGGCGTGGCATGGAGGCAATCAGCCTGTGGCACTGCTGAGGTGTTATGGAGGCCCAGGATGCTTCGATAGCGGCCTTAAGCTCATCCAGAGTGTTGGGTCTTGTGTCTCTCAACTTTCTCTTTACAATATCTCACAGATTCTCTATGGGGTTCAGGTCAGGAGAGGCCAACTGGGCACAGTAATACCATGGTCAGTAAACCATTTACCAGTGGTTTTGGCACTGTGAGCAGGTTCCAGGTCAGGCTGAAAAATAAAATCTTCATCTCCATAAAGCTTTTCAGCAGATGGGAGCACGAAGTGCTCCAGAATCTCCTGATAGCTAGCTGCATTGACCCTGCCCTTAATAAAACACAGTGGACCAACACCAGCAGCTGACATGGCACCCCTCACTGACTGTGGGTACTTGACACTGGACTTCAGGCATTTTGGCATTTCCCTCTTCCCAGTCTTCCTCCAGACTCTGGCACCTTGATTTCCGAATGACATGCAAAATTTGCTTTCATCCGAAAAAGTACTTTGGACCACTGAGCATCAGTCCAGTGCTGCTTCTCTGTAGCTCAGGTCAGGCGCTTCTGCCGCTGTTTCTGGGTTAAAGTGGCTTGACCTGGGGAATGAGGCACCTGTAGACCATTTCCTGCACAGGCCTGTACACGGTGGCTCTGGATGTTTCTACTCCAGACTCAGTCCACTGCTTCTGCAGGTCCCCCAAGGTCTGGAATCGGTCCTTCTCCACAATCTTCCTCAGGGTTCGGTCACCTCTTCTCGTTGTGCAGCGTTTTCTGCCGCACTTTTTCCTTCTTACAGACTTCCCACTGAGGTCCCTTGATACAGCACTGTGGGAACAGCCTATTCGTTCAGAAATTTCTTTCTGTGTCTTACCCTCTTGCTTGAGGGTGTCAATGATGGCCTACTGGACAGCAGTCAGGTCGGCAGTCTTACCCATGATTGCGGTTTTGAGTAATGAACTAGGCTGGGAGTTTTTAAAAGCCTCAGGAATCTTTTGCAGGTGTTTAGAGTTAGTTAGTTAATTCAGATGATTAGGTTAATAGCTCGTTTAGAGAACCTTTTCATGATATGCTAATTTTTTGAGATAGGAATTTTGGGTTTTCATGAGCTGTATGCCAAAATCATCAATATTAAAATAATTAAAAGGCTTGAACTACTTCAGTTGTGTGTAATAAATCTAAAATATATGAAAGTCTAATGTTTATCAGTACATTACAGAAAATAATGAACTTTATCACAATATGCTAATTTTTTGAGAAGGACCTGTACATTATAATGAGTGCAATCCCAAACAACCAAAAACATTGCTACCATATTTTTACAGTAGAATTCTGGCAACCACAGCTGCCGTTTTTTTACCGTAAAATGTACATTTAATTTCTTACAGTGTATGTCAGATGCACACATTACAGAAAAAGTTCTGAAAAAATAATATAAGTAGCATAAAAGTATGCTGTTCCACTGACTCTCTGCACTTGCATCACAATGCTATTTATCGAGCCTAGCTCTGCCAGCAAACTAACTACAGACTATTTAACATTAACCTTACACACCTGTGCAACTGCATTCTAGACTGGTCCACCAACAGACCACAAACAGTAAGGACACACACACCTCTTTCACCATATGACTAAACACTGGAGCACCACAGGGCTGCATGCTGACCACTTTTACACACTTTTACAACTGCCAATGCCTCTTCAAGTTCAACCTCATCATAATTTGATCTCTGTTTATGATCCCTGCAGCAGCAATGATGAAAAGGCTGCGGCAAGAGGCGTCAGTTCCTCAGGAACTTCACATCAGCTCAGCAATAAAAAAACAAGTTAAACCAAAGCTCAATTTCCAAAGAATGCTAAAAAAAAAAGCACAGTTTCTTTAACAACTTTTTATGACAGTTTTCAACACTGGAAGAAATTTGGTTCATGGTTCGAAAAACAGTTGTAATTACTGTAAACTCTCTTCTTGGATATTTAGTATTCACAAGTAATAAAAGTAACTGTATCCTTCAATATTCATGACTACAAATAGTTACCCATTCTTTTTGTCTGCATTTCTTTATAAACTAATAGTAAATTATAAACTCACTCTCACTCATCATCCATACCGCTTTATCCTGTATTCAGGGTCGCGGGTATCTGGAGCCTATCCCAGGAGGCTTAGGGCACGAGGCAGGGTATACCCTGAACAGGGTGCCAATCCATCGCAGGGCACACACACTCACACTCTCATTACGGGCAATTTGGGAATGTCATTTAACCTTACCTACATGTCTTTGGAATGTGGGAGGAAACTGGAGTACCCGGAGGAAACCCACCAAGCGCTGGGAGAACATGCAAACTCCATGCACACAGAGACGGGGATCGAGCCAGGCTGGGAATCGAACCCAGCCCTACACTTTTCCATTAATTATTAAATAAGGTTAGTAACTGAATAAAACGCTGGGACAAGTGAATAAATAAGGGCTAAAATTTTGGATAATCTGCCAAAAAAACAGAACAAAACTATTGTAGCTTAATCTCAAAACTGTATAACAACAGAATGTCTAAAGACTGCGGGAATGAGATCTGTCTCTTTTTTTCTTAAATCATTTAAGGGAAGAAATATCTGGAAATTAGTATCACCCAGTGCTTTAACTCTTAAAGTTCCCTGACAGTGTTCGGGCTCGGACACAGCTTCCCAGTTTAAAAGTAGATTAAAGTAGTTTCTTCAGCCTGGCACACACATAATACACCTCATAACCTCAAACTCGATGTGTATTTGGAAGTACGTCCAAATACACATCATCATCTAGTGCCGTTAATATCATGAACAGCAGCTACTCTTATTCCTTTCCACCTGGCACTGGTTTCACATTCTCTAATTAATCTCAAAATTCTTTATCATTTTATATTTATACTTTATTGTATAGAATTTATTTCATTTCAATGTCTCCTTAGTCTATTTTTATTTTGTACATACAGACTTTGTACAGTCTGGGGTTTGTTGCATTGCATTTCACTGCTGTTGTACTTCTCCAACCATGTATGTGACAAATAAAATTCTTGACTCTGAATCTGAAACCTGCTCCCTTTTCTACCCTTTCCGAGGCATCTGGAGATCCAGTAGACAGAGGCTAAATCTGTGAGACATCCAGACAGACCAGCTCCAGATGGATTCTGCTTTGTGATGATTTGGGTATATCAAAGCAGCGATGCCAACCCCATGTGGATTTTAAGGACGACAACAACCTACTAATTAATATATACACTAACATTTTACCTACGCTGTATCTGCATCACACTGGACGCTGTACATAACTGGAGAAAGGACATTGTTCATATAGCACCTCCCGGAGTTAAGAATAATTTACAATCACTCTCTCCAGTGTCACCCAAATGAGGCTGGGTTCCTTCATAGGTCTGGTTCCTCTTAAGGTTTCTTTCTCATACCATCTAAGGGAGATCTTCCTTGCCACAGTCGCCTCAGGCTTGCTCAATATGGATGATTTCTTTTATCTCTATGCACTTGTTTGTTGATGTTTTTTTGTGTCTTATGTTCTATAAAGCATGAACTTTGAGACAATGTTGATTGTTAAAACCATTATACGAATAAAATTGAATTGCATCGAAATGAATTCTGATCTCTGAGCAACTACAGGTCAGTCTCCCCCCATATATCATGTGGTAAATCCCCAGAGAATGCTTTTTTTTATTATTTTTTTTTTAGATAATCTCGTTTAGAAAAAGCAGGCAATAGCATATTCTATGACTTGTCCAGTGCTTTTAATAAAGGTTTGTAAAAAAAATATGCAGAACGTATGTAGATTAAAGAAATAAACTACCATAATTTCCTGGACCACTGACTACCTGATTTTCCCAAAGTACCCAGTGATAGACTCTAGCTGACTGCGACTCTGAATACAGTTTCAACAAGTATAAATGGTGAGTGTTTATGTTATGGCATGGTTAAAGTTCATTTAAAAAATCAGATGTTAATAACTATATGTATAAATATTTCATTAAGCTGTGTAAGTTTCAACTACAGAATTTTAATATCATACAAAGAGCAGCAATGGACTGAGTGTGGGTGTACAGTAGTGTACTTTATTGTGACCTGGGAGGCTTGTGCAGTGCAGTAGTTGACCAGCAGGGGGAGAGCTTGTTCACTTTTTCTTTTTGTATGCCTTTGGTAAAATTAAATCCTTTTTACTATTGTAGATTTGAACAGGTAATGTGGTCTTGTTAGAACTTTTCTCCATCCTCAGTAAAGCTGTGGTGATGATCAGATGTGGTGAACACTATTGATGATAGTGTTTTGCATGTTTTATATGATGCGTAATTGTGAAATCCTTTTTAACCCCTATATTGGTTATTGATGTGGGAAAATAAGACTAGAATTAAGGTTTAAAATGCAAAAAATGTACATAAATATGCAATGAAGGAAATGAGAAACTGTGATTAAGGTTGAGCTTAATGTTGCAATTAGCTAGAAATACCGCAGAGAGCGGTAGTCATTAGATCGCTAACTATTAGCATTGTTTGCCTGGCTGCCATTAACTGCAAAAACATGTTTATTATCTCATTCCTACCTTTTGCTTATGATTAGAGCCATTTATCTGAATTTAGTCCCGGCTTTTAGAGCAGTAGTCATCTGAATGCACGGCTGATTACAGTCTAATGGTGCTGGCTCACAGTGAAATTATTTAATGTCTGGAGTAGATGTGATTGAGATATCAGCGGGAAGATGTGGTACTTAATCTTTAACCCATCTAACTACCCTAGAATTGTACTAATTTGAGCCGCAGAGCAGGACGGATCGACACAATATGGGGAAAACACCAGACAGATGTAAATCAGTTACGCGGTCCTGTCTGGATCCTTCTGCGCTGTGCTGAAGATGGCTTGGTGGTTTGTAAGCAATAACACAGTACACCATGTTCAATTCTACAACATTTGCGTTTCAATGCAATATACATGTTTTCTGAAAAAAAAAGACAGAAAAAAAACTTTATAGATGAGAAAGGGATGTATTTCTACTGAGAAACAAAAAAAATCACAACTTGATTCAAATTTATAAATTTTATTCTTTCTTTCGAAACGATGGAAATTAAATGTTTGCCATCCATCTTTTTTTTCTAGCTGTCCCCATCAGAGGCCATGGAGAAAAATATATTTACAATGCGAGTCGGAGGTCATTAGTCCCTGCAAGGATCAGAGAGAGCCGTAAAGGCAGAGGACATGCGGGTAAGTGCAATACAGGAGCATAGTGGAGGTCAACAACACACACACATGCGAGTAATGTGGCTGTTTTCTGCTACAGTTCTGTTCACTATTCAACATAATCGTCAAAAATATTAGATTAAAAAAAACATGACAAATGACAGATCTCTGAATGGACGAGAGATGTAAGTATAGCTTCATGGATGTAGTAATGTTTGTTTGAAAAGGGAGAAGTTTGGTAAAAACATAATCGGAGACGTACAGTCATATTTACAGAAGAAGAGAGAGAAGTCAGTGGCGTGGGCATGCTGATTAGTCATGTGGGAAAATTCTTGGATCTGATGTCTAAACAAACAATGATATGGGACTACAAGAGGCATCAGCAGGATTACTGTGTTCTCCACCGGATCAGGTCTCGTGTTTTTGCGTGGATTGAAACAAACGACGAAAAGAAACAAACTAGAAAAAATGACTCCGGCTGTGTAAAGTGAGCTATCTGACAGTGTGGAGCAGCAGGACCCAGACAGATAGTTGCGGAAATGTCAGCATGGAGTTTTAACAAGCAGCTAATCGTGCCTGACTGTTTTCGTCTGATAGAACCGTCTTATTTTGGGGTGCACGTTTTAACAAAAACAGAAGTCAGGGTGTGCTGTGTGCAAAAACACATGCGGTCAAAAACCCTGAAGTCTCGCTCCAAAATCAGAAGCCAAAACGCTCCCATGCTGATGCTAAACCCTAAAGTCTGACCACAAGAGCTAAATATACTACAGCCTGGGTCCTGGCTACGTCCTTAACCGCACATCTGAGATATGAAATCGGCCCCGTCTTATGGAAAAATAACACAGTAAAAATTATGTCCGTGAAGCTTTGCAGTCATCCGTGTCGTCCGCGGATGGAGTCATGTTTTAGTCTTCAAGACGTGGGTTTGAGAACTGATGAAAGCTCATGCATGAGTGACAAAACGTTTTCAACACGAGCCCAGTCGCCTCCAATCACCACTACCAGACAACCCAACTCCCCGGAGTCAGGACTGTAAATGGTTGCCGAAGTTGCCGGAGCGAAAAACTGTATATCGTCTAAGCGTGCGATCTCGACTGCTCGGATGCGGTGAATAGACCCGCGTGCCTTTCTGCTGACACACGCCACGGAGAAAAAATAGAATGCGCTACATCAAACACATCGTTTCTTTGAAGGAGATGAGATAAAGGAGAGTTGGTTTCGAAGCACCTTCCATGCCTTGAGCTTTTGATTACACAAGGATGACCTTTCAGAAAGCCATCACACACACACACACACACACACACACACACACACAGTTGACTACAGGCACCAGGTTCAAAGTCAGCAGGCCGGGACGAAGCCAACAGATTTGTCTTCCAGACACACGTCAACATAAGCAGTTTACTCACACACACACTCACACACACACACACACACACACACACAGATCTTTTTTAGTTTGCAGACCATCTAAGACCAAAAGAGAGCCTCATACACTCCTTAGCACAAAGATTAGTATCTATTAAATATCCGACACACTCAAACCATATTAAATTAGAGAACTCCACTGGACAAAAAAGATAGCAGTTGTCCAAAAATAATGTCCGAACCCAACTTGTTGAAAAGAAAGAGTTATTAGTAATAACACAAAGAGTCACAGATCCCTGCACTTTTGGTTTCACATGTTAACAGTCTGATTGCTGCAGATATGCTGGAGTTTACTTCCGAATCCATTCATTCTTTCTGCTACAAGGCATCGGAGCATTTCCTCAAAATGTCTCGGGGGTCGATTCAGACAGAAACACCTCCAACGAATGCTGCTATTCAGTGAATCAGTGAGTCACTTGCTGGTGATTCATATCTGGAGCGTTTATCGAAGACGTTTAATAAGCGGACGAGATTCTCCATCACTTTCCTCAAGACACCAGAACGTCTTTTTTTATTCTTTTCTCAGAGTTATAAAGCACTGACATGTTAACACGCAACAATGCCGCAGGTCAAACCCTGTAAAGAAAGCGACACCCATGGACACGCGGATTTGCAGGGAGGCACGCTGATATAGGTGTAAAATTCACACAAGGTCCTTGATGAAGCTGGTGTCCAGATGCACGATGAGGATGCGGAGAAAGGACATTTCCTTGCGCGTGTTCTCGAATATGATGCGGGGGTCGTCCGACTGGCAGCGCAGGCAATTGGGCGCCATCACCATGGCCAGGTTGTTCACATCCATCTTGGTCTTACTTACATTCACTGGCTGTGCAAAAACCTGAGGGAAATATGGGAAAAACTTTTCAGAGATTTTTTTTTTCATTTAAGTCACTTGTGTAACTATTTTTACGTTAATAATCTGAAGATAAGGACTAACATAATACCTGACTCACTAAGAGATCTGATCAGTCTTTATTACAGCAACATTAGGAAAAGCCTCTATTATTGTTTATTGTTAGTTGCTTTTGTTGAAAAAGTGGACTGAAACCCTGTGAGATCTGAAGTGGCTGTGCACACCATTTAGAAAGAAATATGTGTAACTTTTTTTATTACCTGGAACTTTACAGCAATAATGCAGTGCGCTCGAGTAAAGACTACATTACATTACATTATTTTGTGTGAAAGTCTAATAAATAAGTCCACAGGGGATGAAGTGGCAAAGCACCAACTACGTTAATAGCTGGTTTGCACTTTTGCCCGTCCAGCTGAGAAAATGATCTACGATGCCACTACAATGCTGAAGGATAGGATTATCTGCCCTTAACGAGTTTTAATACGGCAGCGATCTACCGACAAATACAATCGGTAGTTTCACATTTTATAAATTATTCATTAAAAAATGAGCACTGTATCTTTTTTGTTTGTTTCTAGTCATGTTAAATGCTAGAGAATGTCTGCGATGTCTGTTAGCTCCTTTCATTTTAGTTCTTGCATTAGAGCAGCTTAATTAAGCAGCTTAAATCACTCCCTTAATAGACCCTTAAAGTAATGAGACAAAAAAATGTAGCTTTTCTTGTCACAGTGAAAGTGTTAAAAAAAAAAAAATCCTTTGTCCGGACAAATTGTGTTGGAAAATCCCTTTCCATGACGTTATAACTTTACAGCTATTGCAAAGCACTGACACTGGAGACTCCTCCAAAAGTGTACGCTGTCTCCTCAGAGAACAACGTATCATATTGATGAATAAGTGTGAATAAGTACATGTCTGAGAGTGTGTGTGTGGGATACCTGTAAGAAATGGATGAAGTAGCACAGAACCAGTCTGTTAAGCTCTGGTAAAGCCTGGACTACACTGATGGCCGCATCAGCGTCCTCATAGTGACTGATACACTGCGTATAGAAACTCTGTGGAATCACCGGCTCCTCCAACTCCCTGTACCAGAGCTTCAACAGTGATGCTGAGGGAGTGAGACAGAGATAGTTAATAACCACAGCCTTGTCCATCAGTCCCATGTAAATATTTGAAACAGGTTACATTAGATCACAGGAAACTTTAATGATGTTGCGATTACCGGGGACATTAGGGTCAGAGAGGTTTTCTGGAATTTTCCACTGGTCCACCTGTAATTTGAGGGCATTCACTTCATCTATATCTCCTGGGACTCTGCAACATTAACACACACAGCACCACTCATTACATTTAAAGCTCAGCTAGTGTGCAGCATTCACTTAGGTTATTTTTGGATATTTAGATCAGAGCAGGTCTCATAATGCACGCGCGCACACACACACACACACACTTTTTTAAGGACCTCCAAGACATCTTTAAAGTTTAAGACATGTAACCTTTAATCAAAGAAAACGGAGTGAGGTCATGTCTGTGACCCTGTTCTAGTAGTGGAGGAGAACACTACAGATGAAAAGGAATGGTATTTTATTTGGTTATTATATTTATTTGCCAAAATGACTGGTCTTTTATATGAAATTAATTTAATCTACTACTTAATAAGGTAAACTGAACTTTAGTGCAGCTGGTACACACAGGTAAATGCCCAATGTGTCTATTAGTTGTACAGTTGGATATACAGTATTGTGTGTCACAGTTCATTTCTTTGTATTACATTGAATTAAACAATATAGATTCAATTAAAGAAATTAACAAATACAACACATTTTTTACAGCGACAGGCTGCAAAGTGCTTAAAGGTACGATTTAAAAATTGGTTGTTTATGTAATAACCTCAGCAGCAACCTCATTTCCCCTCTCGTCTGTTCCATTCAGCATCACTAGTAGACTAATCCTGATCATCTGTCATCATCTACACCTCACATGGTTCATATCTTAAGTGAAATGCTTTTTTTATGCTTGAATGATTCATAGGTCACTATGTGGCTTAAAAAACACTAACATTCCTCTGAAACTGAATGAAAGCAAAAAACTTGCCAAAAATAAAAGCAAAAAAATTATAATAATAATAAAATCCTTTAGTACGCCTGGAGAACTATTACTCAAAACTACATTTAAAATACAAGTCTGGCTCTCTAAAAGCAAAACATGAAGCAATGAGGGGTGGTTTGCACAGTTATTTAGTCCATGCACTTTTCATATCATGGAACATTTTTCATTTAACAAAAGATCTCTGAGTACAAACAACGAAAGCTATATTTAGATGAATCTGAAGACAAACCCACATGAACATGCTTCAATTCCATTTCATAAAAGAAAAATCCTTGAATGTGCGTTTGTGCGTGTGTCCTGTGCACAGGAACAAGTGATGCATTAATAAAACACCCAGGCCCTGAAGCAAATAACCCTTTAAACCTGGGCATTAAAAATAGAAGACACCAGACAAACAAATGGTGAGAGACAGATTTCCTGACAGGACGCGCACAGGTGACGAGCATCATAAAAACGGTCATTAAAAAAGGGAAAGAGAGCGATGGAAAGAATGTGTTTGTCGTTTTTAGCTCCACATGTACACTGTAGCATGAGGTGGAACATATCCACAGTGCTGCACTTATTATTGGCATATGAAAGGAAAAACTGATCCCACACTACCACTCGCAGTGTGATAAACAGAGCATTAATATAATTCATGCGCTCATATATCTGTCACGACCCTGGATAAATCTGCCGTTACATCTGTTTAGCAGTTTGGTGTATCGAAGCGCTCTCTTTCCGAACACACATCAGCTGGCCTTCAATGAAAGGCTGTTCCGTGTTAGTGATTAATCCCTTTCATTTTGTTTGCCTTTTGGCCAAATGTCTAACAAATGGGGGTCAGTTTGGATAAACAGCTCCTGTAGGGACCACCCAATGACCAGGGATTTCTCAGAGCTTCGAAGCATCTGTGAAGATGACACTTAACAGAAAGCTAGTTTTCAAGGCTTGAGGAGGACACACACACACACACACACACTTGTTTGGCTGCTATAATTATCTAGATTTTTGAAAAGGAGGAATGATGAACTCTTATCCTCCCTCAAGGTTCAGTAGTGTTTTTGGAACCTTTTATTGTCATCATCGGTAACACAAAAGCAACTCTATATATCCCGTCACATGTTCGGCTCAGCCCTTCTGCAGAAAATAAACACTGCTATGTATGTATGCAACCTAGCAGCTTATTTAGCTGCAAGAAATAGTTGCAATCAAGGTCCGTAATTATGCATAATCAAAAATGCTTTTGGATAGAAAGGCCACACCTTAACTCCATGCATTTCTGTTTGCATTCCACTCCTCATAACAAAAATGATCCATCTCTGTCTCTTCAAACAGTCTTACACCATCATTAGTTAAAGGTGTGCTCTGCACTGAGAAAGGATTTGACTTTTTGACTTTAAGGAATGCCTAAATCAGAAAAGCACTGAGAGAATACCAGGGTGGGTCTCTATGATGCCACAGGCAGGGAGAATAATAGCATTCTTCTGTAAGAGAAAAGGACGGTATCACTTTCTTTTCCCTGTATTGTAACTACAATCACGTCTGTGAGCTCCAACGTCAGATACTGCTTTAATCCAAGCGTCCTCTGCTGCGGCAAGTATTAGAGAAAAAAGTGTGCTTCTCTGGCTTTGTGCGTCATGGAGGAAAAATGTGGTTGGTAATTGTTGTTTGATATGAACATGCCAGTTTATGTCTTCAGCATGTTCATGTCCCTATTAGCTTTCTTTCTATATATACACATCTCGTACCTGAAGATTCCCTCGGTCTGGGCTCCACCGAGTGCCAGAACGCACTGAGATAGCTGCACCTGCACCCAGGGCAGCCTCCTGTGAGGGAACAGCTGGCTCTGCCTCTCCATAATCTCCTCCAGAGCGCTCCCGAACAGCGAGGGCGTCACTATGGCGTTCCTCCCGTGATCAATCTCATCCAGGGTAGGTTTCCTTAGACCCTTTGGAGTGACAAGGAACAAGAGTGAGTCTCACACATTTTGAAAACCTGTTGAACGTCTTATACAAACTGGTCACATGAAGTTGACAGGAACACACTTTGCTTGTGTTTTTTTTTTTATCCTTGAATTAGTTTAATTTTTTTCTAAAAACGTTCTTGACTTTTTACATGTCGACATCATTTTACTTTCAAAGAGAAATATTTGCCAATGATGGAGCAGTGGAAAGGCCTTTGATGTGCTCGAGCAGCCGTTTACTAGCACCACAACTTCACACTAACATCCAGCGACCAGCTGTGTGGTGCGCTGCTAAATTTAACACCTTAGTGAGAGGCGGTGGAGACAGTGGTGGGACGGCTGATTACAGGGTGGAGACTGGGGAAAGGACAGCGAAGGAGGTGTGACCCAACTACTGCATCTCTCTCTGCTTTGTTTCTCTGTGTGTGTATTTGTGTGTGTGTGTGTGTGTTTGTGTGAGCAAGATGTAAAGCTCTGGGGTTACTGTAACCCTCTTTCCCCAGTCTGCGTGGCTCTCATGAAGCTTTCTTAAGGCTGATTGCTAACACATGTAGGCACTTAGACACTGTTACACTATGTTACACTTCAGCAGGCTCGGGGCCAGCCTGAACATATTACAGCTTCTTTTCTCTCAGCAGCACCATAAACCTGTGGTTGTTCTCTCCGGAAAACCCTGTTTAAACCACTGACCTTTCAGATAGCTCATCAAGCCCATTCTGTTTACCCCAAGTGTGTGGATAGCTTTCAATCATCAACTGCTCGGTTTGCCCGCAGGCCCTTCCAGCTTCATTATTGTTAAGGCAGAAGGATAAACTGAAATGAGATAAACAAATAGGCACGCCATTCCTACCTTTTTACCCCCGGTCACCGCAACTTTCTGCAGCTTGCGGTAGCAGTATTTGGCGTAAGTGCTGATTGGCAGACCTGTGGAGGACACAAATAACAGATAAATAATCAACAACAGAGTTGAATAAATACAGCATTATGCACGAAGCTAAGAATAGTTTAGATCGTGTTGAACTTTCCACAGGGTCAATGGGGAGTTCCTGTAAAAACGGAATGTATTGCAGTCCCTTGCTAATAAGATTTTTTTTGTTGGAATATGAGTTGTGTCAAGCTAAACTTGCCTGTGTATATTTTAGTTACACTAGCGCATGCTCAGGGTTTAGATGAAAAACAGCTTGAGTGTTACTTAGGACGTTTCACTCCAAATTTGTCGAAGCTAAGAAAAATATACTGTACATGGCGTAAACCAAAAAAGCAGATGTCAATACAAATACACGCAAGTTCAAACACGCAAAGTCAAACAGATGCAAATTCTTCGGTCATTACTGCAGTACTACTTGGGAATCGAGGGCAAGTGTGACGCCAGCGACTTTATGAACACATTGCAGTGAAGTGATGGTGTTTGGAAGTAAAATAACTCTCATGGCCACAACTGTAACATTTCGGGCAGGTTAGAAGATGATGATGATATAAAATACAGTAACTATATTTCACAAAATGTATTATGAACCCTGTTCTCACATACTCGGAGAACTGAACACAGCTTGTGGCATTCCTTAGGAAAAAGATCAAGTGCTAAATGCACACTGACTAAGACCACGGGACGGCAGATAAGAGTTCAAGCCGCTTTAATATGGTGTGTTTCCTCACATCCTGTGGGATGTTATTGCCTAGTGGACTAGAATCGAGAAATCTGAAGCATGGCACGATCTCTGGACCACAGAAACAAAAATAACGGAAAGAAAAGGGGAAAAGAAAAGGAGAAGCAGATAAAGAAAAAGAAGAAGATAACCCGAAACAGAGGATGAGGTTTTCTAAAGCTGACGGAGAAAGGGGATGGGATGACCTCATCTAAACAACCACATTTTACAAACAAATAATTCTCCTTGAAGTTAACAACTGTGTAAACTTTACATGAAGACTTGAAGCTTATAGAAACAGCTACCAAGAGGTACAAGAGCATTTTTTTTGCATGTGATAAACAGAATAAGAGCCTGTTAGAAACGATCTACAATGAAAACATCAGCAGTATCAGTGTCTACTGTCAAGAGATTAATAAGAAGGATAGATTATATAAAAGTTTTCTAGAAACAGAATGGGCAGAGAAAAGTTTTTTCCCATTGCCGGTAAGATGTCTGAGCATGGCTGACTTCACACCTCTGGCAAAGCACCTCGTCTGGCTGAGCTGAAGAAACAAATGGTCAGCTTTTTATAGTCTACAACACACACACACACCTACAGTGCACCCTGGATGATTCAAAGCCACTTAAGATATGTTACAGCCTGCAAAGGCAAGTTTGTAACCTGAGCCAGTTTAAACCCCCTTAGCAAGGTTAGAAGCCAAAATGGTGGAGGAAAAGAAAAAGAAAAAGAAAAAGCATGGTAATTTTCTAGCTGATGTTTTACATCGGAGAGTCTTCAGTTATCAGGACAGTGAAAACACGAGCAGCACACGGGTCAGACATTTCACAAGCACCTGCTTTTTTCTGATCCATCTCACACCCACTGACGTTTCTCTTTCCCACTTTCGTTTCCTCTCATCTTTTTAAATCTACTTCCTCTTTCTATTTCTTTTTAATTTGCCCATTTATAACCATCCTCTTGTTTACATAATTTAAAAAAATAAAATAAAACTTCCTTTATTCATCCCTGATTAAGTACTGGTCATGTTTTCCCACCAACACGTCTCCTTCTCTGCCTCCTTCCTTCTCTTTCTCTCTATTTTTATTGTCTTGTTTTGTTTCTCTTGATCCTCCTTTGCTTGTGTGAGTCGCCTGGGGAAAAAACAAAGAACAGCCGACTGACACCGGTACTTCAGGCCAGACCAAGTGGGAGGAGATGAGTGAGGAGATGAAGAGGGAGAAAAAAGAAAGGAGATATAGCAATGGGCTGCTTTGCATACCAATACTCAATGCTGTAATGGCTTTTCTTTAATCCTATAGAAGTGAAGAATCTCAGCTTTTCAATGAAGTGCTTAACATATTAAGGAAAGCATCCTTTTTTTTTCTCAGAACCCCCGTGACCCTGCCCCGTCCACCCGCTGCCACACAACAGCCCTCCGCGCTGGCACAGTGAGAGGCCCCTGCATGAACCCTCTCTCAATGATTCAAAACCCCTTGAAATCTGCTCCACTTTCACAGGACTTCAGTTCTGGCACACAGCTCACGACGAGAAACAATTCAGCCCTGCGGGTTTCCTGAAGCCCGCGCTGCCCGCTAGTACTTTTTGGCAACAAAAGACTTTCCCTTAGTAAAGGTCTTTATCTTTCCATCTTTCTATCCTGTCAAGCCAGTTATTAAAAAGATGAGTTGATACATTGAAGACAGATGTGTGCATGTGTGTACAGACCATGCGGAAAATATTTTTTACGCTCTTTCACTTCTTTATCATTTCATTATCTTAGAGACTTGACAACTCAATCCTGGTTTGGTCTACAGACAGGTTTTTGCTTTTCTTTCTTTTAAATGTCCAATAGTTATAAAATCAGCTGCTCCGCATTCAAAGAAGTTAAAATCCTCGTTATGTGCAAATCTCTCATCACATCATAATACACAAATGACATGTTACCGTGCCTCAAAAACAAACAAAAAAAAAAAGCCTTAATTACCTAATCCTTGAGTGTGATGGTGTGCTTAGCAACTTCATGTCAACAGTAAACTCTGAACAGGCTGAAGTATTTACTATTATATTACTATTTACTAGATATACAGTCATGTGAAAAAATTAGGACACCCTTTGAAAGCATGTGGTTTTTTGTAACATTTTTAATAAATGGTTATTTCATCTCCGTTTCAACAATACAGATAGATTAAAGTAATCCAACTAAACAAAGAAAACTGAAGAAAAGTCTTTTCAAGATCTTCTGTAAATGTCATTCTACAAAAATGCCTATTCTAACTGAGGAAAAAGATAGGACACCCTTGCCCCTAATAGCGAGTGTTACCTCCTTTGGCTGAAATAACTGCAGTGAGACGGTTCTTGTAGCCATCTACCAGTCTTCGACATCGGTCTGAGGAAATTTTACCCCACTCCTCAATGCAGAACTTTTTCAGCTGTGAGATGTTTGAGGGGTTTCTTGCGCGTACAGCCCTTTTCAAGTCACCCCACAGCATCTCAATGGGATTCAAATCTGGACTTTGACTTGGCCATTCCAGGACTCTCCATTTCTTCTTTTTCAGCCAATCTTTGGTTGATTTACTAGTATGTTTTGGGTCATTGTCATGTTGCATGGTCCAGTTCCGCTTCAGCTTTAATTTTCTAACTGATGGTCTCACATGTTCTTCAAGCACCTTCTGATACACAGTAGAATTCATCGTGGATTCTATGATGGTGAGCTGACCAGGTCCTGCTGCAGCAAAGCAGCCCCAAACCATGACACTTCCACCTTCATGCTTCACAGTTGGTATGAGGTTCTTTTCTTGGAATGCTGTGTTTGGTTTACGCCAAACATGTCCTCTGCTGTTGTGTCCAAATAATTCAATTTTGGACTCATCTGTCCAAAGAACATTATTCCAGAAGTCCTGGTCTTTGTCAACTTTATCTCTGGCAAATGTCAGTCTGGCCTCGATGTTTCTCTTGGAAAGCAAAGGTTTCCTCCTTGCACACCTCCCATGCAAGTTAAACTTGTACAGTCTCTTTCTGATTGTAGAGGCATGTACTTCTACATCAACAGTAGTCAGAGCCTGCTGTAGTTCTCGAGATGACACTTTAGGGTTTTTGGAGACCTCTTTTAGCATCTTGCGGTCTGCTCTTGGGGTGAACTTGCTGGGGCGACCAGTCCTGGGCATGTTGGCAGTTGTTTTGAAAGCCCTCCACTTGTAGACTATCTTCCGGACAGTGGAATGGCTGATTTCAAAATCTTTTGAGATCTTTTTAAATCCCTTCCCAGACTCATAGGCTGCTACAATCTTTTTTCTGAAGTCCTCTGACAGCTCTTTTGTTCTCACCATGGTGCTCACTCTCACTTCAACAGTCAGGAGCACACCAAACTAAATGTCTGAGGTTTAAATAGGGCAAGCCTCATTCAACATGCAGAGTAACGATCTACTAATTATGTGCACCTGGTGTGATATACCTGTGTGAGATCTGAGCCAATTTAAGAGGGAATACATGTGAGGGTGTCCTATCTTTTTCCTCAGTTAGAATAGGCATTTTTGTAGAATGACATTTACAGAAGATCTTGAAAAGACTTTTCTTCAGTTTAGTTGGATTACTTTAATCTCTCTGTATTGTTGAAACGGAGATGAAATAACCATTTATTAAAAATGTTACAAAAAACCACATGCTTTCAAAGGGTGTCCTAATTTTTTCACATGACTGTACTATTACTAATATAATGTTATATAAAATTTTCGCTTTTAATCTTTTTAACTTTGGTGGCATTTTAGACTTAAAATCGATCAGCCACCAGAGGGCGTGGCGTGTACTATCTCAGGTAAAGGGGTTAATTGTGTCTTATAGCTTTAAATTAAGAACCTTAAAGTCGCATGGAACGTCAGGAACTGGAATCTAAAAAAAAGCTCTGCTGAGGTTTAAGGGTTGTATAGTCTTGTAAAGTCTATATACCGAAACAGAATATATTTGTTTCGATATAGACTGATAAGATAACAAGATTGTGTCAAGGACTAAAGACACCACATTTTTTCCTTTAGGGCAAAATCGGCCTAAACATACATACAAAACATACATACGATTTACATACAAGTTATCTAGACTATGAACTTAAAAAACACATGTGCACAAGAATGAGCTTTGAGCAATAATTAATCATATGTAGAATGAATTATTCAATGGTCATTATGTATTATCTTCACATTCATGCATATTTGATCATTAATCCATGCTCAAACACTTCTAGTCTGACCGGGTAGCAACAAATCACCCGGCTCGTGTTAAGCCGTTTTCCAAATCCTGCAACTTTGACCAATAAACAAAACTAATCCGAGGGGAAAGGCAGACACTTTACAATTGAGACAATGTACTCGGAGAATGTCGCAGGGCTTAAAGAGACCAGAGAGGAGGTCTGAGTTAGCCAGAGCTCCTGTCACACACCACTATGACTAATCTAACCTTTGTGCTTTAAGAGAAGAGCGTTTAAAGGAGCAGATTGTAATTTTCAGAGGGTGAAAATGCCTGTGAGGCGAATCCCAATTACAATAACACACTGGTAAGCCTATGCCTTCTCCTTAGCTCACCCACTTCCTCTATTGTGTCTGCTGCGCTAATGAATTGACCTTTTGTGGAAAACCGTTGTATACAGGCTGGGGACTGAGTTAATTTATAATCGGGAAAACTAAAAACCCTAAATCCCGAAAAAACGAATATCACCATGCTTAAAAATCCACCATCCAATCATCCTCTTAGCTAATAAGCATAAGATAAGGCAATCTCATTAAAAAAAATACATATATATATATATATATATATATATATATATATATAGTATATAATTTTAATCAGCTATGAGTCTGTGCATTGATTTATAAGCTGTGGTTTACGACTCAACTCTGACGCATCCCTGGACGCAGCTGCATGCGGCTCTGTGGTTGTTCTTTACCTCGCGAAAGCCTCTGAATATAATGTTGTACGAGCAGGGTCGGGATGACTTACACACGCACACTCATCCTGACTCAGCTAATTATACTCAGCTGAGCTGCAGGCGAGTGTGTAGAAGTGGTGAGTAACATCTGCACGCCACCGAACTAAAGATTCTCTCACGTTTCTCGTCATGGGAAAGAAAGAAAGAAAGAGAGTGTGTGTGATCATTGCATCTTGAGACGTTCCTACTGTGAGATGATTTGTTTCTCTCTGTGCGGCCAAGTTATTATCTGCTTAACGGGAAGCTTTATTAGCGTCACAGTCTTTGAAACTGGGAAATGACATAGAAGAAGAAAAAAACTGGATGAAAGTGGGCTCAGGTGGAAAAACAAAGAGGGTACGGTCTGATTAAAATACCCTCTACCTTCTTTTATCTGTTTCCTACTCAGTTTTTATTGCGTATCTTGTTAAAGGTCTTCACTCAAACCAGCGGGGTCTTCCTTTTCTCTCTCTCTCTTTTCTTTGCTCTCCTTCTTAATCTCTCACTTTCTCTAAGCACTTTGGAGGAGGACCAAAAGAGCGTGGGACTTGGAGATTATCTCGCTGCACTGAGCTCTAATCGTGCGCGCAAATGTGTGTGTGTGTGTGTATAGATATTTAAACAAACTGACAGACAGCCAGGAAACATGGAAGGAAGCTTTTTTTTCTTCTCTAATGTGTGTGAACTGGCTCATCATTATTATCATCTGCAACCGGTCAAAACATCACTCTGCTGAAATCCTCATATGTATCTCTGGATCTTAAAAACTGGCAAATAGTTCCAACTTTTTTATTTCCTCATACACAGAACATGCTTTTATTTAATTTAGAATCGGAACGTCTATGACTTTTAAATTAGCTGCGTTTAACTAACAACCACTTATTGAGGAGTTTTCCATGGGTATCGGCACGGCCTCTGGCCAAAGTGAAAAGATTCCACGGTACTTTGATTTCTACTTTGATGAGTCACGCATGCGACAGGAGTTTGTTTAGTGCACGCTTATACAGGCGTGCTGGAAATGGTGAGCAGCAAAACATGAGCAAAATATGAGATCTAAAGGTCATCAAAGTAAAGGTCAAATTCCTTTTAAATGTTTTCAATTTCATTTTTGCAATCCTTTTTTTTTACATAATTATCACAGTCCCAGATTAAATAAATCAGGAACTGTGTCATTTTCGTCCATGAGAATAGCAGAACATTTTCGTTCTTACAGTTTCCACAAACTGGAAAAACAGATGTCAGTTGCCTGATTTCTGGGAAACAGCCAAAAAAAGTTGCTTTTGACCCAAATTGCAAACTTTTCTTTCTCTACTTTAAGAACGTATAAACATACTAAGCCAGAATAGTGTAGAAATGTGATTATTTCTTGCCTGCAAAGATGATGCGGGATAACAAGCGGAGTCAAGTTTGCTTCTTGCTGGTGAAGTGTGAGTTTCTCATTCAGTACATTGTACAAATTTCATCAAATTGTTTCTTGGACATAAGTCTGATGAATTCAGTTGGTAATCAGATCAAGGCACTGTGCCATCATACATGGTAAGCAGACACAGCAGTACATACATACTGTAAGCAGCTAATAGAAGTGATACCTCTTCTCCCACAGGAAAAAGTTCTTTATAGTTGAGCAGAAATGTTGAGATTCTTTAAGTACATTAGGTTTCAAATGTAGCAGAAGGCATAATGTCCATGAGAGTAATGATAATGTCAAATAAAAAAGGTAATTGGCTCTTTAGCTTTTCAGTTTAAGAAGCAAGCAGATTTAAAAAGTAAAACCTTCTGCTTGAGATATATGCAAAAAGAAATCAGGTCTTTCAGGTCACAAAAACCTAGTATTTATAACTACAAAATTCATAAAACGAATGGACATTTGCCCTCAAGCACAGTGCGGTGATAAGATATTTGAACATTTGAACATTCAGCGAGTGAAATGCCTGATTCTTGAAAATCAACAGATAACTTATCGCCAACTTGTAGAAAAAAAAGCATCTGTCTGTGGAAACTGTACACACAGTCATTCACGAACACCACTTGCACAGTACAGGAACTCGGCCGGGAGTTATTGCCTTCATCCCCGCACAGTCCTGACCTCACTCCAAGGCATTTCTACATATGTTTAGGGACATATTAAAGGATTTCCTGGGAGGCCAGTGTTTCAGATGTGAAGCATGCAGTCTAATCATGGCTCTGGTGTACTGAAAAAACTTTCTTCCTTGATAGTATTTAAGCACCAGTAAGACACTGGGATAAGTGCATTAGCATCAATAAAGGGAGTTTTTACTCCAATAACTGTTCTGTTATTTCACACGACTTGACTTGATTATAGGCAGAAAGTTAAAAGGAGGGAAATGTGAAAGATACACAGTCCCAGGTCTTGTATACAAATATTTGATCCTTTCATTTAATAGGTTACACCGCTATGCATTTGCTAAACTACACCTTGTACCGTAAACAGCACAGCAATCCACCTATAAAAGTGAATCATCTCTGCGCGTGTTTGTCGATGGTTGTGTGTGTGTGCTTGTGTGTGTGCCATGCTTCACTAACATGTACCCTGTTCTTCCTCTTCTTCATTGTTCTGCTTCCTCTTCTTCCTGGACTTCGAGTTCTTCTTGTTTTTTATGTCCTGTTGTTCCACAATCCTTTGCAATACTGATAACAAAAAGGAAAGAAAAAAAAACTTTTATGTTCATACATTTATCTGCAAAATATCCACACACCCTTTAACGTTCACTGTGAAAAACGCATCATGCTTTGTTCCTTTGAACTATGACCTCAAGTATTCCTGGTGTTTTATTTTTCTCCCGTTCCCCAGCATTGCATCCTGTTTGAACAGGCACCAGGCCATCTTAATTTTAGTACAGAATTCAACATTGACTCTCGATGCGTACGAGGCAGTGCCCTAAGCCAGACAAGCGCACCTGAAACGTCAACATTTGCTGCTGGTTTTACAAAATGGCAGTAAAACACTGGAAGCTGAAATATACAAATGCATCAGCTACATACTGCGTGTATGCGGGAAACAAAAAAACAAATGCATTAGCTACCTGTTGTGTGCACTTCAAAAGCAAATAGAGCTAATGACTTTATACAGTGTGTACATGTTAATGATTGCTCGCACTTCTCGAAAGGGTTTAAAACCCACATCCACATTTTCCTTCACACTGAGTTTATGTTTATAATAAATACTTTACTCTTCAATACTTACTCTTCTTGTCATTACTGGGCTCCAGGTATCTCTGAATGTAGCCCTCAAGATAGCGTCTGAACTTGGGTGATGGAGAGAAGAAGGCCAGGCTGATGGCCATGAGCTCCCAGCCAGCGCAGAGGCTGCTGAGGTTCAGGTTGTCCGTGGTCTGGCGGATCAGCTGGACATACAGCTCGTCCCTCAGGCCTTGCATGCTCCAGCACTTGGTCACTACATGAAGGGCGACATGGCGACGGTCTAGGCGTGTCACTTGACGATCACCCATGTAAGTTTGGACCAACTTGAACATTTCACAAGCTTCTTTTTTGATGGCACGGTCGCTCGTGATCAGCATGGGCTTCCTGATGGAGGCATTGCTCCATGACAGCATGTTGGCGATAGAGATGCGTCGGCGCAGCAGGCCTCGCGTGTGCTGGTTCAGGTTTTTGGTGGCCCATGCTTCTATATCTGTGTCAACTGGGGGTTTGCACAGGGTAGAGTATGGGTACTGGTAGGTGGAACTAGGGGCAGGGGCATGCGCCTGGAGCGCAGGCAGCGAGGAGACGGAAGTGGCGCCGTGACGTGGCCCGTCATCGTCGTGGTCTTTTCCGCTTTTGGAGCGGAACTCAGGCTGGCTCTTGGATTCCAGTGTTCCTGCCTAAGTGATGGAAGAACAAGAAGTCATTCTGAATGTCAGGGACACATGAGTTCTCAAAGATATTTAACAAACCAAACCAGCTGCGTCAACTAAACATCTGTGGCAGGAAATATAGATGATTGATATGTTGACTTCTCTTGCTGCTATTTGAACAAAATCTGCAGCTTTTCTTTGAACAATTTGGTTACTGAGGTTAAGGTAACGGCAAATACGGATGTCAGTGACAGGTCCTTGCAAGGATAGCAAGACAAATGTGTGTGTGTTTGCTGTGTGTGTGGCATGTGATACGCTTACTCATTTCTCCGTAACCAGAACAGGATCGAATGCCTGGAAACATCTGCACAAACTGCACTTGCTTCCCAAAATAGGGAACCCAAATTCGTTCTGATGGAAATTCGTTTAGAAGATGAAACTCTTTCAGCCTTCCTTTTCTTCTCAACCACTCTGTCTGCTCTCAGTCCCTCCAATCCCTCTGTTCGGTACTCACCTCATTACACGACGCCAATCATAATCTATTTACTACATACGGTTCTTGATATCATGTTCTTTGCTTTACAAATCAGAGCATATCTCTTTAAAACATATGTTATTAAGCCGAGTGTAAAAGAGTGGCTAAAAGAAGAAGGTACCGAATGTGACATCACTGAACCACCAGCCCACCCTTTCATCAGAGAGGCACACTGAGGTCTCATAAGGATCATTGCGGCTAAAGAATTACCATCAGATGACCACAGGCTTCATAGCCACATGTGACAGCGATCATAGCCACATGATAAATTATGCATATTATTATTAAAAATAATTGCTTAGATGAATTTGCCATGTAGTGCCATCTGTCAACTTCCCTTTTGAGGTGGGATTTTCCAAACTTCGCATATGTGATTTATGCTGCCTAGTTAAATGGTTAAGGTTTCATAAGACCGAGAGAAAGAGAGAGAGAAAGAGAGCGAGAGAGAGAGCGAGAGAGGGAGGGAGAGAGAGAGAGAGAGAGAGAGAGAGAGAGAGAGAGCATGCACTATGGTTGATTTAATGGTAAATGAAGCATGTGGAATTGTGGAGCAGTGAGCCATAAGAGCAGATCGCTAACACAGAGATTAAGTTCGAGATCCAGTCGTTCTGCCCACATTACAGTCACGTCTTTCCTGACCGCTCCACCCTCTGTCTTGACTGCTTTACCTCATTTTCTTCATCCGTGCTTAAAGATTTATATTACCACAGAAAAGTCAAGGTTGGTATCCTAGCCTGATTTGTGACCTTCTTCTAAATTACGCTAACAATACCAGCTTTTTTTCTTTTCCACGCTGTCCTGTTCAATCAGTCATGGGTCACTTTTCTGCTCGGACCCTTCAGCCTGTTGGCTAAAATCCCTCCAGGCATCTGTTTCACTCCCTACGACTCCAGACACCAAATGATGATTCCTTTTTGACACAGCCTGTGTGCACACAAATTGCTTATCATGTGTAGGGTTGTGGGGGTTGGGGGAGGAGACAATCTCAGGATGCTTAAGGCAAAGGTACACCTGAACTGGATTTCAGCCCATTGCAGGACGCACTCACACACCCACTCATACACTACGGGCAATTAAAAAAAAAAAACAACACACACACACTAACCAATCAACTTACATGTATGTCTTATAGACTGTAGGAGGAAATCCACCAAGCACGGGGAGAACATGCAAACTTCGTAACACACGGGCTGAGGCAGGTTAACTGTTCCAGTTATGAGGTCACTCGGAAAGCAATCTTTAAAAATACAAATTCATCTAACATATCTTGACACACACACACAAACCCCTATTGTCTGCAAAAACAAAGCACTGCAGTAGGTGAAGGTGGCGCTCACGTTTTTTCCCTACCGTTCCACAGGGATGTTCTACACGTTTCACATTTGCAATAAAAATACTTTTGGAAGCAGACCAAGGCACCTACTATGACAGAGGTAACAGAGAAAGACAAAGACACAGAGGAAGTTTATTTAGTCTGAGGTTAATCTGTGTTAATTATTTCTTTATATAACAGCAGCTCTAATAATAGTGCTGGCTGCACAACTTATGTTAACACGCTTATTGTAAGACGCTGTTGTTTCTATAGCAACGACTAAAAAAGTGTGCAGTTGTTGATATGTTGTTGAGTGCTTTACGAAACAGTCTACAGTTTGTAACAATTAATCACTACTCTTTAGGACTGATACAGGTAACAAGAGGAAGTAGCTTAACATCAAACACATCTACAAATGGATAAAATGTGCAACGTCTCATTCTTTATTAAACACAAATACATTAATAATTGAGATAGTCCTGTGGTACAAGATGAAACAAAATGCGTAAGATGTTGTGTTATTTAAAAAGTATCACCTCATTTCGTACGTATTTTATTATAATAAAAGGAATCTGCTTTCATTCTCATCTCTCTCTCTCTCTCTCTCCACCTGACTGAGTGATAAAATGTCCCAGGCTGACTCTATCCTTACCCCTCTCTTTATTACTCATCATCATCATCATCATTCATTTATACTCTCTGATTTCCGAAATAATTGACAACAACAGCTAAATAAAAAAATTGAACTGAAATAAGCACTTGCACTAAAAGCAATCCATGAAATTTTAACACACCTAGTTTGTCATGCGAATAAGGAAATCATATAATTAATAATAAAAATGACTCTTAATTACTACTAATACTCACTTACATTTCAGTAGCCAAAACGTCTTTATGTGTGTTTTTGTTTTTTTTATAAATGCTGTAATTTTTATCTAAAAATTATCTAAAAAAACAAACAAAAAAAAACAGTAACCAGCCCAAAGTCCCCTACAAACTGTTAGATATTCCTATCCTTGTGGACACACACACACACACACACACACGCACACACACACACGCTTGTTCTGGAATGGAACACTGGAACACTTGCTCCCTCTGAGACAGGAAGCTCTTAGTGCCTCACTACTGTATTGTTTCCACGGCGAGCGGATGTAGACCGATGTTTTGCTTTTCAATTCCAACAAAGCAACTGAGAAATGCTGTGACTACGGCCCAAACTGAGACAAAAGAAAAGGCAGGATAGACAGAAGGAGTGAAAGTAAGAGCATTAAAGGAATACTACTGAATGTATCTGGGAATCTCTATTCATCATAACTAGAGTGATTGTCAAGAACAAGACTTGTTTTTGCATGAAAAAATATAGCTTTTTTGAACCTTCCAGTAGCACACCTTAACTACCATGGTACCTCAGCATATAGACGCCCTGCCTTGCAAATTTTCATCTTAAGAACTTAAATTCTGCACTAGTAGAAAACGTAGTAGAAAACATGGATGCCAAGAATATTAGCAAGGAGTGCAGCAAGAAGAAAACCGAGCTAATGTTTATGAATTTTTTCGCCTAAAGAATTGGATCACTTTAGCATAACACTGTGATCTGTTACTAAGTGCAAGAGAAATTATTTCATCCCACTCTGATCTGTTATAGGGGATTGTGGAAACCATGTAAACTTACACACAATAAATAAACCAGAGTATAGGTTTCAGTATGAACTGAAACTCGTCAATATTCTACCTGTGAGGGTGATGCAGGCGGCTCTGGAGAAGACAGACTAGTATGAGATGCTTCACTCTTCTCCAACGAATCCACCTTCTCGTACGTCCTCTTCTGCCCTCCTGCTAACCCCTCCTGTGACATCATTGCCGCATCTCCGTGTCTGCTGTACAGTGAACGCTCGCTGCCCATCACGTCCTCCCCTGAGCCTGAATTTGGACCAGGCAGTGTTGTGCTCTTCAGCGAACCTTCGGAGCTCATTAACGCCACTTTCATCTCAGCCATGAGCTTGTCATTGAGATCACTGCCACTCCCCGCCCCGTGCCCTGGCACTACCCTTCTGCGGGTTCTCCTGCGCAGACTCGGCGAGGGCCCTGTCGAGTAGCCCGAGTCCTGGTAGGTGACAGCGGAGGGGGGTGGATACTCCTGAGATGCCAGGCTGCTCTGACGGCTGTGCCACGGCTGCTTTTTCTCCACTGAAGCCTCCTCTTTTGGGCTTTCTCCCGCCTGGAGGTCCACGTTCACCATGTGCTTGATGCATTCACGCCCAGCTGCACTGTACTCGCCTGCCGAGGGATGGCGCTTGTGCTTCACTTGCGGGAACGGGAGAAGTTTAGTGGGTGGAGCCAATCGAGGCATGCTGTGTGTAGGTCTATATGGGTCGTGGGTCGGGTAGTCAGCCCCTTCCACCTCCATGTCGGCTGGTGGTTCATCGTAAATCGGTGGATCCGAAGCTGGAGGCTCATCGTAGATTGGCACAGGGGGTGTGGCGGCATACTGAGGGGAAGATGGGCGGACCACCTTCGCAGATGAAGGGACGCCAGAGCTGGGCATCACCATGCTGAAGTTGCCACTGTCGGACTTCTTGAGGAGATGAAAGGACTGCTTGGGGTCCATCTTGCCAAAGGAGGCAGTTCTGTTGGGGAGTGTGGGGTTAGGGGAGGGGGTGCTGCTGGTGGACTGAGTGATATTAAAAACAGGGCGAGGACTAGCAGGGGTGATGTGCTGGTTCCTGCCGGTGCTGTTCACTTTGACCAACATTGCAGCCTTGGAGCCGGGAGCAGGCTGCCATCTTGGATTTGGCTCTCTAAAACACATGGAAAGACAGAAAACATAAAAACTAAGTACCACAGTTCAAAACCTGCAACAGTAAATCAGAAAGTATGACGTATTTTACACTGTAAGGTTATAATTGCTGCATGCACTTACAAGCGTATTCACAATTTCCTACTGAAGCACGCACTTAGTACTGTTTGACTTTAAGCTTCTACACCTATATACAGGACTGATTTATAATCATTCCAGTGTCATCCAGTTTCACCCAAAGGAGGAGAAGTTCCCTTTTGAGTCTGGTTCCCTTCAAGGTTACATGCTTTTGTTCCTGGTTTGCTTTTTGGGGATCCAAATCTACACATGGGTTTCTGTAAAGCTGTTTTATTACAATGGCTAGTGGTGAAAAATTACAGCGAAGTGAAATAACAACTGTATACTGATTTAGGTTTATTTGACAAAATGGACTACAGGAAAACTTCAGGACACACCTTTTAATTCAATGGTTACACTTACTCACTCTCACTCATCGTCTATACTGCTTTATCCTGTATACATGGTCACGGGGGGTCTGCATCCTATCCCAGGAGACTTGGGGCATGAGGTGGGGTACACCCTGGACAGGGTGCCAATCCATCGCAGAGCACACACATTTATTAACACACTATGGGCATTTTGGGAACACCAATTCGCCTAATCTGCATGTCTTTGGACTGTGGGAGGAAACAGGAATACCCGGAGGAAACCCACCAAGCATGGGGAGAACATGCAAACTCCATGCACACAGAGACGGGAATCGTCCTGGAGGTGCAAGGCGACAGCGCTAACCACTACACCACCGTGCCACAATAGTCAACAGTTATTTAAGATACGACGGTCAGCTGTTCTGAGATAGTTCTTAAAAGAACAGTACTGTTCGAGGGAGTGGATTTCCTAGTAAACATTAAGCACCATGATGCAACTGGCTCTCTTAAGACCATCGCAGGAAAGCAAGACCAAAACTTACCTCTGCTGCAGAGGAGAAGTTTATTTAGTGTTACTAGCGTTAAAAATCACCAATCAATAGAACCTCAGATTAGAGGCGTTATGAAGGCTTTACAGAGCATACGTGGCAGACAAATGTCAATATCAAATAATATTATTGCACGTTTTGTATGCCTTCAGCATTGTTTTACAATGTAGAAAGAAATAAAAATAGCACTATCAACTTTCTCATATTTTTAGATGCACAAAGCTCAGATCTTTCTACAGTTTCCTTATAAGTCATAACCACGCTTGGGCATGAGGGCATTAAACTATGTGACCCTTCATTCAAGATAAAAAATAAATAAATCGGCGTCCTGCAGTTGTGCTGTATCGTATCACGAAATATCTCTTATGCTTATTAAATAAATGTGCCTTAATCCCAACTTGTCCGTATCTAACACAGAGGAATGCTTGGCTGAAATGCCCGTTCTGGCACTGGGTCTACAAACACATTCCTCTCTCTCTCACTCTCTATTCACATCTATCACACCGCTTTTAGGACACACCAGTATGGCCTCTAACACATGGAAAAATGAAGCGAAGGGAGACAAAAATATAAATAAACATGTCAGGGTGTGATGATTCCCTGGTATGATGTCTACTCTGATAAGAAAATGTGTGTGAATTTGGCTGTCAAACGTTTGTTTTTAAAAGGTGGATTTACTTTGATAAAATTACATTGGAATAATGTTGACTGAGTGCAATTTAAACTTTTGTTTGCTGTGGTGGGAGTGTTACGTGCTTCCCGCTGAGCGACTAGGAGATCTGCTGCTAATGATAATAAATAACAATGAGCGCCACAAACACCATAGTACAGTAGAGTAATTTGGGAGCTCAGCTAAGAAATCTAGACAGAGAGGTGACATTACAACACTAGGAGATGAGACACAGGGCTACACAAGATACACGTGCTGTGTGCTGTAAGCTGTTGCGTCTGTCCCAAACTCCGATCAAAATTCCAAACCCTGTTAGACACTCCAAAAACCTTGGACGTGGTCAAACATTAGGTAAATGAATCTAAATCAGCATAAATGCTCCAAATAAAGGTAAAAATTTTGTCGTTTTGAGATTGTATTTGCAACGTTGCTTTTGCATCATTCATTTAACACTATCTCAATGTCATTGTAACAATGTTGCGATGATAAAAGAGTTCAGAATTATAAACATAATGACGGGAATTTAAGACATCAAGGAATTAGAAGATATTATTAGTGTCATTAGATGACTTTGAAAAAATCAACTGCAAACCATATTCAAGCCATATCACCAAGAGGTAGTGCTGTTGTAATGAATATCAGCACACACCAAACAGAGCCCTTGATACATATGGCGTTATGTTTACAATCCTGAGCCACCTGATTAGAGAAGAAACAGCCAATCAGAAGTAGTGTGTGTTGGCTAGTTTTGTAAAGCTGGAAAAACATGTAGAGCGCGTGGGGGAGACACAGCACGCGCAAAACTGAGTTGTTGAGCGCTAGATGTCAGGAGCTAATTAGCTTTGTAGCAGTGATTAAAAAAACAAGGAAACGATTTAGAATGACTTAGAAGCAATTATTAATTAAAGGGAGTGCTGTTGTGATGAATATCAGCACACACCAGGTAGTGCTCTTGATCAGAGGTTAAAGAGAATAACATTAGCTATAACATAACATTAGATATAACATAAGAATAACATGATCTTCTATGCCTGGTTTTTTAAATGTCTGTCTGGTCAGACGGTTGCTCTCTCCTCAGTACGACGGACCGTACAGACCTACTTTCATCCATGCTGTGACCGACAGTTAGTGTAATTCAAGGTTATTTAATCACCAGGGACTCGAAGTGATACCTATAGTTAACCGTCCCGAGTGCTGTTACCGTCCATTATCTTCACTCGTGGAAAGCCACTCGTCCAATCAGATTACTTAGTCAGAACTACCTGCTGTTCAATATGAGATGAAACAGTTTTTACACACAAACACATGAAAGCACTCTGACGACTCAAGCCTGTGCACACAGTGACGTCTGGGTTCTGTTCTCTTAGCGTCTGAAGTGAGGACGGAGACTGCTTTAGGAAATCCACAGCTGAAAACACGATACACGACAAGCAAACACGCGACGTCGCAAGAACAGACTGGGGTGTGCTCTCTCCCGCTCGCATGTTATCCTCTTGTTACAGTCTTCTATAGGCTACACAATGTGTCTCAATCATACTTCACCTCTCACTCTCTAACACACACACACACACACACACACACACACACACACACTTTATATAAGAGAAAGTTGTTCCAGTGTACGATGAGATTAAAGGGGAAAAACATGCTCTCTTATAGTACGGTTCCCTAAACAAAACACTGCATTATACCACAACACACACATATACACACACATAAAACATGAAAACATCACACACACATACATGTGTGGAAAATACACTGGTACAAGTCTTACATTTAACTCAACCACACACACGTTTGTGTATGTATGAGCACGTGTTTTGCATGTGTCCCATGCCTTCATAGTCATGTGCATTTTTGATGTGGAATTGTGTGTGTGTGTGTGTGTGTGTGTGTGTGTGTGTGTGCAACATGATGTCATATAGAGCTGTGTTTTAGTATATTGAGTTTTGGTTCAGTGTGTATTTTCTGCATGTGTGTGTGGTGTGTTCATGTTTTATATGTGCGTGCATGTGTGTGTGAGCATGTGTGTGTGTGTCTGAGCATGTAATAATCTCATCTACTTCAGTTCTAACGGTTTCCTTACACACACACGCACTTCTATAAACACGAGTCGATCACACACCCACCTACACACTTCACTCTGAACAGCTCTCCTCTCACACACACACACACTCACACACACACAGCATTTATTCACTTCAACCCTAAACAACAACAACAAAGCAACAGGTGAGAGAACATAATGTAGAACACACACACACACACACACACACACACACACACACACACACAACTGCACAAAGAAGCTGACTAAACTAGCTCATAACTTTTTACTGTTTGGAAAGGCGTTATCACACACACACACACACACACACACAGAAATGTTCTCAGAGTTGGTTGTGTGGAAGTACGTATCTGTACACACACACACACACACACACACACACACACACTTACCCACAGAAGCGAGCGCTACAGGGGTGCTCTGAGTCGGTGTAAAAGCCCTGTTGAACCTCGCTGTGTGTGACGGGATCGGTGGAAAGAATAACAAGAAAAAAGAAAAAAACCCGAAGTGGTCCTCGTCCGGCTATTTTGGACTGACAGAGCTCCTACTGTTGAAAGCGTGCAGTGTTAATTCCACTCTTTAATCACACACACACACACACACACACACACACACACACACATACACACTCACACAGAAGGAGGGAGGACATGGCAAGAGGAAGAGAAGGAGGGGAGACCAGGCTCCGGTTTAGGCCCTCCTCTGTTTTTTTTTGTTTTTTTTTACGGTAGGGCAAATGCAAATCTTAAATCTGCCCCCACCACCCCCCAAACACACAAACACACTCACATACATACATACATGCAAACTTGACCGTGGGTGCTACCCCCTCCTGTCTCTGTTCCATGTATGAGAAACATCTTCAGTCCTCAAGACGCTTTCGTCCAACCCGGCGCTCTTTTCCTCTTCATCACGAGCAGTTATCTCTCATCCTCTTTTCTTTTCACTTCAAGAAATACAACTTGCTTCATCACTTGGCCTCGGCTTTCATTCCTTTACACCTCTCCCTCTCAAACTCTCTTGAGTGTCTCTCCGTTTCTTGGACACAATGCCTAGTTTGTCCTAACAGCTTGTGAAGTCTCTCTCTCTCTCTCTCCAAATTGTGTTGGTCAGTCCCACCCTTTGTGCCTGCCGGCTCACGGCTCCGAAAGTCAGCAATCTTTTCATAGTGTGAAGTAAATACAGAGTATACAATCTGTAAACAAAAACTGGAAGAGGAGAAAACTCCGAAACATTCCCTTTCTCCCTCTCGCCAAAAATATCAAGGATGTCTTTTAATATGTAAGAGATTAAAAGTGGATACTGATGTCTCTCTCTCTCACACACACACACACACACACACACATTTAAACTGTTCCTTACTCCTACAGTATTTCTTTCCTCTTCTTTCCCACACTTTGTATTCGTCCCTCTCTCAGACTTTCCCGCCGCAGCCATGCATGTGCCTGTGAGACGTTGGCTAATTTGCACAAAGCTACTGTTGATTCCCAGGTGATAAGAATCGCACCTTAAAACACCCACCCACACTCCCCCAAACCCAATACACACAACACACAACACAAAGGAAACATGCACGGGATAAAAAAAAAGGGAAATAAATAAAGAATCTGCCTGAAAACAAGCTCCAGTGAGCATATGCTTCTCTGCCGGCAGTGTGTGCCGAGCATGTTGTTCGCATGGCTGGGGATCAGTGGGATTCTGGGGAAAATATGGCCTGATCGTGCTGCCCTGTGGGATCGCCTGCTGGAAAGTTCAAAGGGTGCTTTTCCCTGGCGTAAACAGGAAATAGCAGCAGCGCAGTCACACTGGAGAGACTCAGTCATCAGAGGGTTTATGACTGATGAGGAGTTATTGCTGAGAAAACAATACTAGCGCTAATACACGCGCACATACACACCCCCGCAGCTCCGATTGGTCGAATTTAGGGCCAGCGAGAGCATTATTGCGTTTACTGTCTCGCAGACACGCTTGTAAAGTTCCTAAGCCATATAAATTACGCAAAGCTGCACGATAATATAGAAGCTCACCTGAAGTAAATATACAGTATATTTAAACAATTTAACGGATCAATTGAATTTTAAAGGACGGAAGTAAATTCAAATTCAAATTTTATTAGTCATATACACAGTCATAAACAGTACGAAGGTGCAGTAAAATGCTTGAACGTCAGCCCGTGACCTTAAAATAAACAGGTTACAATAAAAAAATAAATTATGGAATAAAATACGAAATAGAATTTCGAGAAATTTAGCTATAGAAAGACTAAAAAATATATATATATATAAAAATATAAAATATAGTGAAACTTATAGTAAAAAAAATCTATTTCTATTTTCTATTTCTAAGCTTTGGTGATACGAATGTACATATTTGTCATGCCAATAAAGCACCTTTGAATCTTGAATCTTGAACTAGAGAAAAGACGAGGTAAATTAATTAGCGCAGACGTGTCACCAGAGGAGACGAGGCGTTTCTCAGCGTCTGGGTTTTATGGAGACGCTTAAGGAGATTAAGGGCATTTAACCATTAGTGAGAATTTAGTGACATTAGTGAGGAATCTGAATTTGATTCATTATTTGTGCTTCGTTCTCCGGAAGACTTGCCTATTTGATGTCATCCGTCGGCACCAACAGCGCGGAATTTTAATGGCAGTTCTAGCAATTGTGTGGAAAATAGCTATAACGAATCATCTGGCTTTCTTCCTTTTTTCTCAACAAATACGGCCGACGAACTGCTTGCCATCTTCCAGAGCAAAATCCCAAACATAAGTGATTTCTCCTAAAATAACATCTAGTGTTTGAAATTAATGAGTGGCCGCATAAATAGGACGTGTTTTACCCCAGATATGTGAGCGAAAACATACTGGTGTGCACATGTGTGCCGTTTCACTGGACAGGCGCGTCTACGTTCGAGTCAGATAAAAGTTACTTATGTTATGAATGTAAACCCTCATGAAATGCAAACCAGATTTGCCCCCCCAAAAAATGGAACTGAACAATACGGCATGTAATGTGAACGTAGCCAAACTAAAAAATATTAGAATGACAGCATATAGTAAGCGCCACAGTTTTTTATTGCTTATGCCTTTGGATGCCTGGATGGAAAGAGTCATATTCCACACTGCAGGGTGAGGCACACGGCAGCTGCAACAGGCTGGGATACAGGAGGAAAGAAAGAGAGAGAGAGAGAGAGGATCGCATAGGCCAGGAATTTTCACGCTTTAGGTTTGGGCAAAGAATATGAGGATTCCGAGATTCTGTGACAAGTGACCAAAGAAGCCTGATTTAACTCAGACACGCTGACTTTACTGCACATGAAGTCACTTAGCGTATAGCGCTGAAATGCAGCGGTCACTAGGATGATGGTGCAACTGTATTGTGAGCTGAAAACAAAACTGGCAAATAAGAGAGAGTCATGGCTAGTGCCATTAGGTAATGTGAAGCTATAGAACACTCACATTAAAAGTGATTGTATGCCTCATGGGTGGCACGGTGGTGTAGTAGTTAGCACTATCGCCTTGTACCTCCAGGGTCTGGGTTTGATTCCTGTCTCTGTGTGCATGGAGTTTGCATGTTCTCCCTGTGCTTGGTGGGTTTCCTTACACAGTCCAAAGACATGCAGATTAGGCTAACTGGTGTTCCCAAATTGCCCGTAGTGTGTGAGTGGGTGTGTGTGCCTTGCGATGGATTGGCACCCTATCCACTCATGGACCCTAAGCCTCCATAGGCTCCAGACCCCCGTGACCCTGAATACAGGATAAAGCGGTATAGAAGATGAGTGAGTAAGTGTATGCCCTATCCTTTCCAGACTCCTTATTTGGATTATGGACACTGCCATCTTCTGGTTATTTATTTGTTTTCAACACACACACACACACACAGGGAATGTACATGTACTTTGGCCGTCAGCTGTGGTCATTGGAATGTGTTCACAGAAGACGAAAGGCGATATTTCTTCAACGTGGGCTTAGTGAATCAGGTTCCTTAACATAAACCCAGTAGGGGTATGTGTGTGACATTCTGTACGTGTGTGTGTGTGTGTGCGAGTGGGCAAGCAGGAGTCACATGCTTCTTTGTTCTTATCTTCCCGTCTTCCTCTCTCATTGTCTTTCATTATCCTTTTTAGACCTGTAGATAACAGCACACGTAGCTCGACTGTATGGAGGGAGAAGTCTAATTAGTGTTTAAGTCAGACGCAGACTGGGTTGTAAGGAGCGTCCACTCATTTCTTTCCAGTCGACCACATCAACACTCCCAAAACCAAGAGAGTTTTGAAATGCTTTGCCAGGGCCAAAATATCAGCATTAAGATGTAAAAAGACGATAGAGACATATTCCAGTAGACCTGCAGTTATAACTGTAGTCAATATTAATTCTACAAAGCACTGACCCAAGGGCTAATGAAAAATATTTAACATTTTTTATATCTTCCATTTATTATTATTACCATGAGTTTAGTGACAGATCCTAATTAAATCTATTTTAGTTCCAGTAACGTTATCAAATGTGGAAAAGTTCAAGGTGAGGTGAACACTTACGAAATGCACTGTAGTGTGTGTGTCAATATTGCTTCTTTTCCTCTATTCCCAGGGTCAAACCGTTTAACCTTTGTCCCTTAAGCTGACCTTATTGACCTGATGTTGAAACATGAGCCGTAAATGTGCAGCACCGCATATGGCTGATTTCCCAGGACCTTATTCAGCCTGGACCACTTAGCTTCTCTTCAATCTGTCACGTTCACTCTATACAGGCGCATCTGCCAGGATCTAGGACACGCCGCCCTTAATGTGCTAATAAACAGAATTCTTAATCAGGCTGATTAACTGCGGTATTACGTTACACAGTTCTGCACGCCACTTAAAATGAGCAAAAGTTGAAAAAGTTGGAAAAAAACAAAGTTTTCACATTGCTCTAGTGTATGACCAAATCACACACGCCCAAACATGTGCACATACTGTAGCGTTCATGTCATCATCCTGAGTCGGTGTGTATTTAAAAATACAGTCACTCATGTGTTTATAAAGAAGAATTAAAAGATGCAAACTTTCTGAAAAAAATACAACAGAGATATTTAAATGCGATAATCGTTTAACTAAGCTGTAAAAATGGAGAAGCTTAAATAAATTTGAGGGCGTGGCAGTTACGGTGAATGTCACATGCTTGGCTTAAATTCTATATCACTTGGATTGTTTGTTTAAACCGACAGACTAAAGGCATTTTTCACTTCACCTGCTACAGGTTACACCTGGTTGGATTTCGTGCATGCTGTACATCATGGTGCTCTCACCACCTTAGATCATGAACTTCTCTAATAGGCACTTAGATCTACCTGAAATGAAACCTTGATTGACGAATACACTTGAAGGGAAATGAGTCACTTGTACTTATGTACAGACATGTGTTAGTGCAAGGAGAGGGGTGTTGCGTGTTCGCGTGTAGCACCAGTCAGATTGTTAACTATATAATGAATTGTGCATGGGTAGTCAAAATCAGAGACACTATGAGTTTTTTAGTGACACGCTCATTCACGACTAAGAGAAATTTATCGCAGGCTCTCGGCAAACCAGCGTTTTCTTTATGGATGGAAAAATACCCAGAGAGAGAACCCAACTGGACATGCAAACTGACTCAGAATCAGGATGGATCTAGAGCCCACGTTCTCAGTACTGATCCAGGATTACCTCCTGTCCATCCAGTGTTTACCTTGTTCTATCACACCAACTTCAATTCATAAAAAAAAACAACAATGGCAAATCTCTGCATCACATTCATATCCACTACAGTTATATAAGCAACGAGAAAAAAGAGACGAGAGCGATGGTGAGACTCGACCACATGCACCGTCTGTATCGCATCTCCTCTTCCACAATGCAAAAAGTCTAATATTTCCCTTTGACATTCCCACTCAGGTTTTCTTATATACAAATCTAAATCTCATAAACCTACTTCTCTGCATCTGAAAGAGGTTACAGTGGACAGCAGATGGGTCCGCGCCAGCAAGGCCTGGGCAATGCAGGAAAATATGGCAGGAATTCACGCTTTCATAAACACAGCTGCCTATATCAGAATCTAGAGACGTTTAGTGCGGATCCTTTTTTTTTTTTCTTCAAAAAACACAGAGCCTACTACGGCGAATCATGATGAAATGAGCGTATCCTACTATTTAGGCTATGTGTTTTCTCATCAGCGCATTTGGCTCAAACTTTATTAGCATGACTGTTTTACAATAATGCTGCATGCAATACCATTATACCACAACACCAGCAGCAATTACGCAGCATGGCTTCGACAACGGCGCCAATGTGTTCCTCTGTGGAAGATTAATTACACTCTCCTGCCTCGTGTAAACTGGAAGAAGCCTGGGATTTTCTCATTTCATTAAAAATCTTCTTTTTGTCTTGAAATCTTTTACAGTCCAGTTAAATGAAATATAGCTCTAATGAGCCAAGTTATAAAGTGTAATATAATACACCATAATGTGTTTGCAGGGTCACTCAATCTTTTGACATGAATGACAATGATCGAAATCATATGTTATCGGCTTCACATGTACCACATCTCAACCCGTATGATCACCTAATGAGGTAGTATGATCACCTAACACTCAGTAGTAACACATTACTAAGCCTTTTCTTTTTCTTAAGTAAACTGAACTGAAATGAGTTTATAGTAGAAATGGGGGAAAATTGATTCCATTTTATTTTTTTAATTGTATTATTTTGTGTGGACTCAGCAAAAAAAAAAAAAAAAACCAGCAAAAAAACATTTTACTCTTATAATAATAGAGATGCACCACGAGATCGGCCTGTGAACAAGACTGACTGGTCTTCAGTTTTATTGTACCATAATACTGCTGATTCCCATCCCTAGTTTATAGTATCCAACAACACAGACACACTATTTGGGTAAATCTCTAACATTAAGCAAATTAATACAGTAAACTCATAATCATTAAAGGTCCCATATTTTACTATTTCTTTAACTCGTTAAAACGGGTCTTAAATCTCCACTCAACTGAACAACCTTTTAAAAAATGCCTTTTCTTTTACCTTTAACTTGTTACTTTAAAAATGTATTTCACTCCTCTTTCAAATTTGCCATTTCAGTATCTATGTAAATGAGGTAATGCTGAGCCACACCCTCAGAGAACAGCGAGGCTAAGCAACTGCTACAAGGGGGGGTTTGGGGACTTATCTGAACCTTCTGGCTAGACTGCTAATAAAACCTGTGTTTTTCCGGAAGGAAAAAGGGTTTTGATCTAATTCCATATTTTGCACATGCTGATGATTAGATCAGTTTTGCAGCCCTGGTGTATATTAATACCGAGGCATAACTTTTGTAGCTATATATAAATCTGTGAGCTCAAGAATGCAACTGATGCATCATATTCGGAGTTCCTGTGCATTACCAATACTTTCTTATGATATGTTTGATTTATTGCATATACACAATCTTGCACAACCAGTACCTAAATTGCATACGATGTGTCGCATACGATCTGAATCGTTCTTCATTTAAAGCACATGCAGCCGTCACTTGACTTTAAACAGTGCAGTTAAGCAGAGAATAAATCTGTGCAAGTGGCCGATAAAGTACAGCAAAGTCTCAAAGGGGCTTCAGAGAATGAAACAGCACAGCTCAAACAATGGCGCAGATTCATGAGAGAGGGAAAGTGTCTGGTGCCAAACTGACTGCTCATTGTGCCTTTTGGCAAAAGAGTATGTGACGGACACACATGCACACACACACACACACACACACACACACACACAGTCGGCTTCCAGCCAGTTTTAGAATCAGTATGTTAAAGAAAAGGGGTAAAGGGTGACCAGACTGTCACAAGACAGAAGGCCAATTAATGGACATACGGACACACACACACACACACACACACACACACACACACACACACAATACTACACAAGTTAAGTCTCCACATCTACAAACAAATGCACACACACATACACACACACACACAGAAACCCTTTTAGAAATGAAAGGGCCTGCACTGGGGAAAATTAGATACTCAGCATCTACATCTGCTATAACTGTGTCAAATCAGGCACTCGGTCCTAACATGGAGAAACCTCCATATAAGTACAAAATTATTAAAATGTAAAAGGTATTTGACATGCTGATCACGCTAATGTTAACAAACAAAACAAACAAAAGTTTGGTTAACAATTACATTTTATTTAAGTTAATTTTAAGGCACAAAATATACAAACCTTCTTATCTTCTACAATGCCCTCCCAATCTGTTACAAACCCCTCCTACAAGCCCCTCCCAATCTGTTACAAACCCCTCCTACAAGCCCCTCCCAATCTGTTACAAACCCCTCCTACAAGCCCCTCCCAATCTGTTACAAACCCCTCCTACAAGCCCCTCCCAATCTGTTTCAAGACCCTTTTAATGTTTTAAGCCCCTCCCAATCTGCTACAAAGCCCTTTCAATCTGTTACAAACCTCTCCCAGTCTGGTACAAGCCCCTCCCAGTCTGTTAAAAGCCCCTCCCAATGTTACAAGCCCCTCCCAATGTTTCAAAGTCCTCCCAATGTGTTTCAAACCTTCCCAAACTGTTCCAACACCCTCCAAGTTACAGGCTTGGTACTTGTAAGGTACTATATGTCCCTGTCTGCTACAAGCTCCTCTTGTATTAGCTGGCATTAGCTGATTCGCATTTGCTATATGCCTCTCCCTACCTGCTACAAGTCTGTCCCCATCCTCTACTAGCTTCTCCTCACCCACTACGTGTCTTTCTATAACGTTTGTAATTCTTAGTGTAAACCCATTGTCGTTATGCACGCGGTCTTTAAAAAAATAAAGAAACAAAGATGTGATTGGCTGATGACACACACACTCGGTTACGACATGTTAGTTTATCACCACACACAAGGCCTAGCGAGAGGATTTGTCTCTGACTGTAGAGTAAAAACCCATCGGTCGTCATGCTGGAGGTCTGGACCTGCTCCAGCACCAAGAGTAAGGTTGCTGAGCGTCGTCACTAAGCAACATCAGACCCTCAGCTGAGTATTCAGTGACATCGAAGAGACCAAAAGTGACAAACTAATGGACTTTGTTCTAATAAATGAAGCCTGCATTAAAGAATTCCAGCACATTACACAATGAAAGACATTCATTAATTAAATTAAACAACACTATGAAAACACTGCTTCTAAAAACTAATACTGACCAAAACTTTACTGCACATACACACACCCACAATCTCAGCAGGTACTAGTTAAAGGATATTCATAGATGGAAATCTTTAAATTCTTCATAGCACACAAGCCGTGCCCAAAACTGTCACACCCTGCTTCATTCCACAAACAACATGCTCTGGACACTCTTTTACTAACCCAGCCCCTCACACACACACACACACACACACACACACACACACACACACACACACACACACACACCTCACTCATGCGTGACTATGAGAGAAAGAGAGAGAACGATGGAGAAAGGCTAAACGATGCACCCCATAACCTCAGTGAAACAGTACGTGGAGTACACTTTGTGTTTGTACACACAACATCCAACAAAAATGACATAGTTGGCAAACAAGCCTGGTACATGCTTCATCCGCCACTAACGTCCGAGCGACAGAGAATACGTTACGCTATGTTTATGTGTGGTGTGTATTGTGTTAACAACTGAGAGTGTGTGACCATTTAAGGCTGATTCCATTAGCCAGGACAGAAGCGCTCCCGCTGTCCTCTCAGTCCAATACAGTACTTTTGATTGTCTCCTCAATCCCTAAAATGGTTCTCGTTACTACCAGTAGTAGAGTTTGAAAGGCAGCTGGTTTCTCAATCGCTCGGCATGTTTGGAAAGCAAGCAAGATGACCGGCGTGCCGTTATTACTCTTATTATTCCTTACATGTGGAAAAACGTGTAAAATATTTACATGTTTAAAACAAACAAAAAAAAAATTTTAATATAATTATAATAACTAGAGAGGTACATTTTCTGAAAAAAATGTGAGTGATGCTTGTCATGGCAAAACTCGGGGTCCCCCATATCTCTATGACAATGGGATCCAAATGTGTTAAATTTTATAGTTCTACGAAATTCTTTCTCTGCTCTAGAATGTTAAAGTTGGTCTCCATGTCAAGTCTATGGGATTTCTTTTGAGGTGGTTATCCGCCCTCTGTTGGGGCAAATTACTGCACACCCCTTATAGCACCCCATTCCCGAATAAGCCGCACCTCATCTGACATCTCATTCAACAACAAACTGCACGGGACTAGTTACGCGCCAAACTTTTGTACGGAAGAAGAAGAATTAACAGAAAAAAAAGAATAATAATCCTGAGAGATAACAATAGTAGTGCTTCGCAAGCAACACTAATAATAATATTGTATAATAAATAATAAATGTTCCCTCCAAAGCCATGTCCCCAAAATTCTGCATGTATGTGTGCTGTCTAGGCAAAAGCACTAGCGTGTGTGAGACGTGGTGCTTTCTGACTTCACAAGTAACCTGGATGCATCTTGACCCAAAGGATTTGATGTTGAGGAGGTCATACTGGTGCAAATTCCAAGTTGAGAGAGTTACAGTGTTATGCAAAAGTTGTGAGCCACCTCTCATGTCTTTCATTCAATTTAATGGTCTTCTTTCAATTATTTTTCAAATTGAGTTAAATTATGTAGATTAAATGAAGAAATAGGGACAATATTTTACTTTAACAGGTTGCAACGTGTCTACTGTAAAGATATAATAAAAAAATCGGTTGTTAATGTAACAACCTCAGCAGCAACCTCACATTGTGTGACTGAACTAAAAACATTCCTCTGAAATAGGTGCAAAAAAAAAAAAGTCCTTCACGATGCCTGGAGACTTACTCCTCAAGACTACATTAAAAATACAAAGAAAGCCTGACTCTTTGGAAGCAAAATATGAAGAAATTATGGCGGTCTCAAGACTTTTCCACAGTACTGCACAGTCCCTGCTTTTTGCCCGGGTGGAGATCGGGAATTATGAGTTTCGGCAGCATTATTTCTGGTTATTTGTTTACAGTAGCAGTTAATGTTGTGAAACATCTGCAAGACAAATTAGTTCCTGTTAATATCAGTTACACTATAAGTGTAAAAACCTGTCTTGTTTCTTTCTGTTGACAAAAAAGGCATCTTGTCATTTCACTAAGAACCGAGAAAGTGTAACATCCTCAGAGATTCCTCTATAAATACTAAGTGAGCAACTCCTTTAGTTTCCTCAAATCTGTTTATTAGACTTTAATTAAAGAGAGTGTCAAGTGAGCTGTTACTATATAAACGATAACGCGGTTAGAAAAAAATCATCAACACATTTGGTCCAATGGAGAATTCTCCTATATCTCCTATCTCACATGACCTGTTATACAGTATATTCGTCCTACAGTATATAATAGGTCATGTGAGAAACTTTCTAAAGGTAATTTTTTTGAATCCTTTGGGGTATGTATGGACGTGCTGGTGTAGTTTATTCAGAGGTGCTGACAGACAGAGGAACAGAATATAAACCTCCTTCTGTTCTCTCACTCCATCTCTCCATCCTGAGGTGTTTCTCATTCCTTCAGACCAGTCTTTCTCTCTTACAGCTTGTCTTTCATTTTACTTTACATGCACACACACACTACAAAAACACACCCCAGGTCTTACTCACACTTCTACTGGCCATATATAGACAGAGATACTGACTAAGTGTAAATGTCAGTGTGTGTGAGTGTATAGGATAAGTATTTTCATTGTTTCTGTTATGCGCTCCCAGCCTAAACCCGCTCTTACACACTCCTGACAACAGGTGGGAGTCACCAACAAACTGAAATAAATTTAACCTGAAACCGGAAGACATTTATTTTTCTATCTATGAACTTCCTAATTCCTGTGGAGATTTCCTTAGCCGGGTCTGAATCAATGTAGAAATGAGGCTTGAACGCAACAGATTTCACTGCACCTATGAACGCGTATGTGTGTGAGCAAGGGCACGGCTGCATGACATGGAATATGTTATGTGAAAGAGCCAATCAGAATTCACTTTGTTCGATTGGTTGGGAGGGCTGTGTGTGAAGGCAAATGATTTTCTTTTGTAACTTTTATCGTAGCGAATTCTCACCTACCTCTCTCTTAGGACACTCTCCCATCAAGAAGGCTACTGTCAACCACGCAAGTCTATCAAGTACTTCCTCTGACACGCGTGAAGCTACTTGCACAACGTTAAGAATGACCTAACACACTCGTATCTTTCATGATCTCTTCATGATGTATTATAGATATGCCACTCAGGAGCATGCTTTGTTATCTTAATTGTAAAATGAAAGATGTAAGAGCTATATGTCATAACTTTTTTTTGTAGCATGGTATATCGAATTCCAATATATTCATTTTCATTTCACATGTAAGAAAGTTCTTCACTGATTGTAGCTCTGCTTTTAACACAATCCTGCCTAGCAAACTGCACGGGGTCTCAACTTCTCATTGCTCAACACCGTATTGGACTTTTTGAAGAAAATGTACACAGACAGTCCGGTTTGGCGAACTCTTTGTCCGTATGCACTGGTACCCCACAAGGTCATGTGCTTAATCCACTTCTCTCCACCCTTTTTACACACGGCTGCTTTCTCTCACATTCCTCAAATTCCATCTTCAAACATGCTGATGACATGACAGTGCGTTTCCTCATCTCTAACAGTCATGAGTCAGAACACAGGGGTGAGATGCAGGAGCTGGTGCATGATGCAACAATAAATAAAAACGGCCTCAAGTAAACAAGGGAGATGGTCGTGAACTTTTAAAAATCCTACAAACCAATCTACGAAAATGGTGACGCAGCGGAGAGGGTCACCTACTTGAAGTTTCTGGAACTGATGGTCACTGAGGAACTGTGCTAGGGCATCAACCAAGTTTTTTTAAGTTACCCTAGAAGCTTCTGGTAAATTTCTCATCGAGAGTCCTCATACACTGCTTGCCATTGTGGTTTAATAGCTGCATGAAGCCAGAACAGCACACCCTCCAGAAGGTGATGTAGGAAAGCTCATCAGAGGCCAGCTACGTGACATCTGCACAATCTTCGCCTCCTGCTGCCTTATCTGTTTCTCGATTCATGACCAGCTCAATCCCCTGTCCTCAGGCCGGACATACAGGCCAATAAAAGCACAGACTACATGCATAAAAACATTTTTTCTTTCTTTTAAGCAGTCAGACTGGTCAACAAAACATTAGATATCATTTCAAGTATGTGTGTAACATAGAGAGCATATTTGTATGTGGGAATTAGTGGGTGTGTGCGTGTATGTGCATGCAATGCCTACTCTGACTTTTCTAAACCTCTCTCTTTCTTTTCCTCTCCTCTGTGATTACGGAGCCGATCGCGAACCTCCACCCTCCTAAAATCCCCCTTTAAATCTTCATTCACTTTTAAGCACTAAACAAACTAAAACAAGGTCTGGAGTTAATTAAAGTTAACACTGCAACAATCTAAGATTTGCATCATCAATTTACACGTCATTTGTTTACCGCACAGTGATCAAAGTAATGACGAAGTCTGCTTTTCTTCCCCACTGGGTTATCATGTGGAGTTTTTAAATAAAGGTGCCGAAACCATTAAACTATTCTCAGAATCTGAGAATCAACTACTTTATCTGAGAAATGTTATTTCAGACTCCACCAATGCTTCAAGGCCAAGACCACTGCTAGCCTCAAGATACAACACAACTGCTTTGGCTAATACCATTTCACTTAAATTTCTTAGTCATTTTTAGACATTCAGATACGGCTACAGTGTGTGTGTACAAATTTTTGGGATTTCCTGGGGTTCGGAAGGCCCCAAGTTCAAATCTCACAACCACCAAGTTGTCCCTGTTGGGCCCTTATGCATTTGGCAGACACCCTTATCCAGAGAGACTTTATCTCATGAAAAGGACCCTTAGCCTCAACTGCTCAGATTTGTTGTGAAATCATATAAGGAAACTCCTCCTCGAAGTTGCTGCTCAGCACTGCTGTTCTCTCAAGTGTATGTTTTATACAACAGTTCCACAAACACCATTTAACCAGTTATTTTGCTCCGCCAACACAATATCATAACTAATCAACTGCGAATGGCGGAGCTGCCGACAAACAGATAGCGACTGACAGGTAGAGTAATTAACAGAGGTTAAAGTTATTTTAAATTCTTACTGGCATTATGTAGCCAAAAGCTAAAGAGAATGACCCAGTCCTGTAACTTTCTTTTTATACTCCTTATACTTCTTTTTATTCCTATTTAGAATAACAGCACTGTTAACTCCAGAAAAATTACATTAATTGGAAAGCTAGTGCAAATAGAATCTTCAGTTGATTGTCACACACACACACACACACACACACACACCAAGCAGTTGAAAGAGTTGAAGAGTGATCTGCAATTTAGCCTTGTATTAGGAGCTAGTTAGCTTTTTAGCCGTAAATAAAACAGCCTAAATGAGGCGATTCAGAAGTAAGACATAGTGTCGTGTAAGATGACAAACGTTATCAGATGCGTTTTCTTGCTGAAAGTGCTTCTTTGAATGGTTTTAAATGTGGGTTTTGGCAGACAGTTGCTCTCTCCTCGGTACGGTGGTGGACCAGACAGACCCACTATCACCCTTACTGCAACCGACAGTTAACAGAACATCTGAGCTGTAGAGTCGTCCATATAATTAAACTTCCCAGTGCTGTTACCGTCCATTAGCACCAGTCATGAATCGCCTCTCATCCAATCAGATTACTTGGTCGGAACTAACTGTTATATAAAAGAGGGTTATTAAGTTGTTAGAGATAAGATTTCACAACCTGCCTATATGGTTTATGAGCCACAAAATACATTTCTCAAATGAACACCTGTCAAAATACGATCTGGCATACATAGTTCAGTAGTATGCCTGTTAAGTACTGTTTGTTTTTATGGTCTTCATGAATTACCTTGCCTTATGACAGAAATAAGGTTGTTTACATCTCTCACACACTCACCTGCTGCCCTCGTTCTTCTTCTCCAAACTGCCCCCTCTACTCTTTAACGATGACGTCTCCCTGCTGCTCTCTCGTTCCTGAGACATGGTTGAGCTGGGTAAGCCCGCTGCAGGTACAGGAGTGTTCCTGCCGCTCTTCCCGTGCCCCTTGAGCTCGGCCTCGGAGCACTTCTTGATGGCTTGGAGTTGTGCCAGCGGCACGATGTCGCAGCCCTGCGGCCGGTGCCACACTGTCTGCTGGCTGGTGGAGTTGTAGTAGTAGAAACGGTTGTTGTTGTTGTCAAACAGCTCCCACCACTGGTTACCGTCGGACTGGCGAACGGTCACGCCAGGAGGTGCCTCCCAGCCGCACTCGCCCGACGCCAGGTTGACGTACATGCGCTCGCGTGAGCGCGGCTCCAAAATCTCCACCCAGTCAGACCTGCATGTGCGGAAACATTAGAAACATGGTCAGGAGCAATAATAATCTAATAATAGCGGATCCAGTCCCAGCTAAGGGCACTGTTTTTGGAACGTCCCCGCTTTGTAGTCACCTTCAAAAGCACAGCAGAGAATATCAGCTGCGTTCATGATGCAGTGCTATGATTTTGTCAAACTGATAGACCCTATCATTTACACAATGCCCATAATGCACTGCTTGTAGGGAACTCTGAGTATGGTACCATTGTGGACACAGGGCTTGCTAATCATTACAAATGACTCAAATACTGCACATACTATAATATTAAAAAAATGATTTCACATTTCATTTAAGAGGTAGCATTTAGGAAATGAATCCTGGTCCTTTTAGACATTTTAGCAGTTTTAGGTCTATAATGGACCTGGAGACATTTTCTATTATATCTGTGCCCACTGGGTAGTTAGGAAAAGACAAAAACACACACATTACAAACAACCCTTATTTTCAAACAACTCTCATTTATTTAACGACAAACTGTGACCTGTATACTGATGGGAACGTCTTCAGTGATGACATTATAAAACCTGCAGATAACACTTTCCCACAGTGCAACCCAGATGGTGCGATGAATCTGTTCTCTCTCTTACTCTGTGTGTGTGTCTGTGTGTGTGTGTGTGTGTGTGTGTGTGAGAGAGAGAGAGAGAGAGAGAGAGAGAGAGAGAGAGAGAGGCTGGAGTGTTCCTGCAGCTAAAGCGGGCAGGCAGGAGTGGCCGGGCATGGTGCCCAGGGAAGAGCCCCGTCAGCACATTGACATGCTGGCAAAAAGCCTCTGAGTTCTGTTCCTGTAATATCATCTCACTGAGAAGCACAACACTCAACCTGCAGCTTTACACTAACACACCTGTGTAACCCTCATACAGATGGTCACCAGTATGCAGAACGACAGGCTCTCTCTCTCTCTCTCTCTCTCCTTAGGTCAAATACTTAGATAGATACATAGATAGATAGATATACTGAGATATAGATAGATAGATAGATAGATAGATAGATAGATAGATAGAGTGAGAAATAGATAGATAGATAGATAGATAGATAGATAGAGTGAGAAATAGATAGATAGATAAATAGATAGATAGATAGATAGATAGATAGATAGATAGAGTGAGAAATAGATAGATAGATAGATAGATAGATAGATAGATAGATAGAGTGAGAAATAGATAGATAGATAGATAGATAGATAGATAGATAGATAGATAGATAGATAGATAGATAGAGTGAGAGATAGATAGATAGATAGATAGATAGATAGATAGATAGATAGAGTGAGGAATAGATAGATAGATAGATAGATAGATAGATAGATAGATAGATAGATAGAGTGAGAAATAGATATATAGATAGATAGATAGATAGAGTGAGAAATAGATAGATAGATAGATAGATAGATAGAGTGAGAAATAGATAGATAGATAGATAGATAGATAGATAGAGTGAGAAATAGATAGATAGATAGATAGAGTGAGAAATAGATAGATAGATAGATAGATAGATAGAGTGAGTGAGAAATATATATATATATATATATATATATATATATAGATAGATAGATAGATAGATAGATAGATAGATAGATAGATAGATAGATAGAGTGAGAAATAGATAGATAGATAGATAGATAGATAGATAGATAGATAGATAGATAGATAGATAGAGTGAGAAATAGATAGATAGATAGATAGATAGATAGATAGATAGAGTGAGAAATAGATAGATAGATATATAGATAGATAGATAGATAGATAGATAGATAGATAGATAGATAGACAGACAGATAGATAGATAGATAGATAGATAGAGTGAGAAATAGATAGATAGATAGATAGATAGAGAGATAGAGTGAGAAATAGATAGATAGATAGATAGATAGATAGATAGATAGATAGATAGATAGATAATTACAATCTGGGTTGTGTGATGTTTATTAACATGTTAAGCCACAATTCAAATTCCCAGCACCTGTTCAGGTCTTTCTTTGTGAATTATTGAGAAACACACACACACACACACACACACACACACACACACACACACACAAAGAAAGGCAGACTATAAAACAGTTGCTGTGGTCAGTCATGGATTCCAAGCTCCATCTCTCTGTTGCGGTCCTCTCTCTCTCCCTCACTGTCTCTGTCCAATATCAAACACACATGTGGATCAGCGCAGTGTGATGTAAGAGCATTGTGTCTATGAGGATATCTGACAAAAAACAGCAGATACAGCTGCTGAATATTTACTCAATTATCTAGCAGTAATTATTATATTCCAAGAGATTTTGTGGTGCGAAAGTATCAGACTGCCGTTTTTTTATTCTCGACATCGTGGCAACATGGCAGCTGCGTTGTCTTTATGACACCCAACGCCAGTCTCATAAATGCTGAGACCACTCTACCCCAGCTGCCCCACTCTTTTCTAAGTGTCAATTCCAGGCATCAAACACTCTAGGGCTGTACTTTCACTCTGCAGAAGTGTATCAGTTTCAGATTCTGAGTATTTGCTACACAACAAGTTGGCTGCAGTGATCTTGTGATCTAAAATCAAGTCTTTGGCAACCCTTATTAACGGTCCTGTCTTCATCAGAGCAGTGTGTTGCTGCAGTTCACAATACTGTCCACTAGGAGCAATAATAACTCCATTGCAGCAACAAGCGGCAAGAAAATCCGTTTAAACTGAAGAGAAAGCGAATGAGGATTTTATTAAGTTAAACATTTGCTGAAAGGTGGAATGTTGGAACTCGGCCACACCTGCCAGTCAGAACAGTCTATACAAAGTTCAATTGTAAATGTGAAACCAAACCAAAAATATTGATGATAAGGCTCTGAACAGATCAGTCGGTGTGAAAGGCATGCATCTCAGCTGGCTGGATGAGCCATAAGAGGCAATAAGGCTCACAGGGTGCTAACCTTATCAAACAGGAAACTGTGTGTCGTGTGTTGTGTTATCAAGCATGCAAAGTCTAATAAAGCCATTATTACATTCTAGTTGCAGGCACAGCTCACACCCCAACCTTCAAACTCCAGTGTGCCAATGCTAATCAGTGCATGTAGGCCAGGTCAGTGCATTAAAGAAGGAAAGATTTCTTCCTTCTCATAGAGGCTCGGACGCAGAGACTAAGTTATTTCAGCACTCGGCCCGTCCCTCCCCCTACAAGGAGAGCCATATGGTCAGAGATAATCCTGTGGCTCGCTTGGTCTGATCTCATCTCTGACCTCCAGCTGGTGATTCTTCCTTCACCCAAACCCTCACCCACCATCCTAACACGTGACCCACTGCATAGGTAAATTGTCCCCACCCAACACAAAAGCAGTCACGTAGACAAAAATTAAACAGGAATAGAGAGAAAGAGAGAGAGAGAGAGACAGAGAGAGAGAGACCATAATAAACTATAAAATTTTTGTTCCATTACAACACATTTTTTTCTTTTGCTTCATATTTGCCTCGTGTCTTAAATCTGTTTTTACTCTGCTTATTTTCTTAAACATTCTACAAGCAGTGTTCAAGTCAATCTGGGACTTTTGATTGTGCAGAATAACAGAACACAATTATAAGAATAAAAAAATACTTTTTTTCCTAAATGTAATCCCCTGCTACACTAATGCACTTGTCCCAGCGTCTCACTAGGGCTTGGATAGCATCAGGGTGGAGAGTTTCCCAGTACGGCAGAGCCATGATCAGACGGCTCATCAAGTTCACAGGTGAAACGCTGGCCTTCCAGGAACTTCTTTAAAGGCCCAAACATGGAGAAATGTTTGAGGCCTTGGTTTGAGGTCAGGAGTGTACGGGCGGACGTGACAATAACTCCCAGCCGATTTCCTGCAACGTGTTGGTGAATGATTGTGTGTACAGTGTACAGTCCCAGCTCACTGACGTTACGAGTGGGCTCTGTGCCACCTCGACCGTGATCTTCATTTACGGATGCACGGACTTCTTGGAAACCTTAGCGGCGTTCAGATATTTAACTCCAGCTATGAGTCACATCACAGTACTGTACTTAATGTCTTCTGTAAATGTCAATCAGTTTTATGCCATCATTCACGAGTGAGTTCATCACAAGTCCCCGTTTGTCTTGAACACCCCATGTATGTCCTGCCTCTTACTGGTGCACCAATTTTTTTTTGCTTTCCATTTGAAATACAAGTCAGAGTTTGGCAATTAAACAGTTACTAAAAAATAAATAAAATAAATCCCATCATAATCAAACTGATCATCTTAGACTTATAGCTGAATTATGAACAAACTCCGGGAGACGGCGCCCCTTGAGGCTCATCATTGAAAGTTCAGTTTGTACAAACTAAAGTTAAACAACAGAACAATGATAAAAAAGCCATAGAACTTGGGTGATTTTTTGACATTTAGCTCTGTGTGTGTGTCTGCCCACTGTGCTCTCCCCAACAAGCAGTTAGTGGCAAAAGAAAACTTCCCACGCTCTCTCTCATTCTCTTTCTCTCTCACACACACAGTGAGAGGCTTTTGCTGAGGCACAATAGCTGTGGGTTGCATTTCAGACAGCAGTGCCCCACCGACCTCATAACTCTCCCCGAGCCTCCAACAAAGCGCCCATCACCATGACCTCATCACCGGGTAATGCTCTGAACAACATTTTTCTGGCCTTGTGTCCTAGGAAAGACCGAACGCACTGCACATTGGCAGGGTTTATTTTGAAAAAACTTTGCGAGAGCAGTCTTAGGACCATAATGATGACATTTGGTATGAAGTTTTTAAGCCTTGCTCTGGATGGATGCTTTTTAAAGCTGTTTTTAACCATATGTTATAATAACAATGCTCCATCTGAGCTAAAGCAGAATAACAGACAGATGTACAATCTCATTAACAATTTGATTTATTCTCCAGCTTATTCTGTAGTATTACATCTGTAGCTATAAAGCTAAACTAGAGCTACGACAGTAATACTAATAAGGAAGTAATGTGTCCAATTCAAATAAATTAAATTTTATTTGTATAGAGCTTTTAACAATGGTCAACGTCTCAAAGCAGCTTTACAGAATCAAAAGAAGATTAAAGAAAATATTTATAAACCAAAAATGATCAGATTGTCCCTGATGAGCAGGCCAAGTGATGGTGGCAAAGAAGAAGTCCGTGAGAGGACAATAGGAAGAAACCCTAAATAGAACGAGACTCTCATTTAAGTGATAACGGATAGCAAGAATTGTCATATTGATGTATAGGTTGAATGGTATTTCTAATTTGCCCATGGTGCGTGACTGTGAGTGTTTATTCCCTACAGCGGTTTACACATTAACCAGGGTGTCCCCGGCCTTGTTCCCCTAGTTTCCCAGGATAGACTCCAGGCTCCCCGCAACCCTACACAGGATAAGCAGGATACAGAGTGGAGAGACAGATGTTTCTTTGCCCTGTTTTGTTCGTACTGTAAGGTTCATTGTTCGTATTACCACTGTACATCCTTTGTAAGATTGTGCTAAAACTCATTTTGAGCCGTTGTGTCAAATATGTTCCCAATTAAGATGCCTAACAATCTGCCTTCTCTACATGACTGACGATTTCGACAGTACTTCACAAATGTCTTAGACTTCCACATTTTGCAATACTATATTTTGTCTTTTTGGTCCCCAAACAAAGATTAAATTATTTAGAAAAGTGTTCAGCAAAGTCACTATTATATTTGAAATACTTAACATCCAATAATCAACAATCCCAAGAAACAGCATGATGTGAACCTGAGACAGGGTTGTAACGCTAAATACTGAACTAGGCATCTTCTAAAATGTTAAGCCTTTCTAAACAAAAAAAACCTCAGCACCAGATTTTACCCAGAATGCCTCACAAATCACCGTTCAGAAATTGGTAAGAAATGTAAGGTTTCCCAAACGAAGCTTGTTGCTGTGCTCATGTCCGTCTGGCTGAACAGCTAATCGGCAAAGCTTGTAATACAGATTAAAATCCATAGACGGATCCTGATAAAACACTACAATCAACAGAATTACACAATAAAAACATTAAAACATTAAAAATGTTTTAATTTATGTACATTTATTTATGTTTGCAATTTTCGATTAAAAAACACATTTAATAAAAAAAAAATCCTCACTATTAATAGGAAAGTAAATCGCTGCTTGGATGCTCCAAATAGTGGAATTTTGTTGAGGGAAGTTCCCCTAACCGGCATTTCCGTGCACATGGAGCAGGGAGTAAGGGGCGCCCTATAAAGTACACTGTGGAATGAAACGCAGTCGATGAGATTAGACTAGGCAACGATAAGGAAAGTGGGCGGGAAAGAGGTGGAGTAACAAGCGTGGTATTTCTCCTAAACATCTTTTGTTACATGGCCGCATATTGGTATGTGATATTCGCATATTTGATGGTGCTGATCTTTCCTAAACCTTGGTGCAAGCCTTAAAATAGTGTAGCGTATTCTGTGGGAGTTGGAGTTCATGCTAGGTGAGGAGTGAACGGAGAGCTGCCCGTATACTCACATTGCTTATTATATTATACCTCAGAGGCTATACTTTACATATGTTTGTAGTTAGAAGCAACTGACCTCAACCGAGTTACAACACAGCATAAAATCATTCCCAGGCTCTGACTCTCTCTCTCTCTCTCTCTCTCTCTGTTTTTTTTGTCTTCATAGCTTAGCACAAGCAGGAATCGTTAAATATTTTAGACGCATGATTCAATTTCGAATATGTTTCAACGACACTTTGAGATACACGTGTTCTCCAAGAAGAGGACCTTGTATGTGACTGAGAGAACATGATGAGACATGTCTACACATGCCAGACTCTCTTTCTCACACACACACACACACACACACACACACGTGCTGAGTGAAAGAAGCCATTTTCAAATTGGTTCTTAAAGAATGAATTTTTCCAGGAAACTTTCAGTGACTGCAGTTTCTGTTTTGATCCTAAAACTAAACGATATTCAAAAATGACACAAGTGCAATCATTACTTAATAATGACACAGTGTTCGGACGATCCGTTCGCACTCTTGTGCAATCGGGTAGATTGTGCGTGTTAACAGTAGATGTGTTGCAAATGATTTCAGAACAATTACATAAATTTTGTCGCATGCAAAGCAGAGGGAGTGAACAGTATGTAAATCATATTTCTGGCTGTGCTTTTGCTCTTGATAACTGCAACCAGATTTTCTAAGAGACTCCCCAGGAAGAGTCCAGCTGAGTTTGAAAAATGCATATAACTAAACATATAATTAAACACGCATATAATTGAACTTAATGTAAGCTCACATCTCAGACACCCAGGCTAGATTATTTGCATTATGGTAAACACAGCCTACCTGACCAAATAATTTGACGGTGATCAGTCACAAATCCAACTACAGACCCAACAGTTAGTTTAGTTAGAGTGATGCAACACAAAAGCGTTTAACGGATTGACAATGCCACCACCATGACCCTGAGTGACAGGATGATGTACTGTATATACTTTCTTCCCTGTCACTCACACTGTCCTATCTGTGCTCAGGTATGCGAAAGAGGGTGGATAGCGCTGGCGTGTTTCATTTACGGCATGACGGAGTGACTTGAATTTTATCTCATTATACCTCAGAGTAGTTAAGGGTTAATGGCCTTGTTCAGGGGCCCAAAAGTGGCAAACTGGGGTTGTTGATGTTTGCAATCAATAGTTGAACACCTTAACCACTGAGCTATACCTGCTCTGTTACCCTGCGACAGAACAGATGAGAGATGTATCATATGAGGATGGCTGGTGTACCTGTCTTTGAGGATGATGAATGTGGTTTCCCGAACCTACCGAGCGGGTAGCTGTAGAATGAATGTTGAGAGATGGCTGATGGGTGGAAAAAATTCCTTCACCATCACTCCCAAAATTACCTGAGAACTAAGGTTAAGAACTAGGCACAGCTGATTCATACCATGTCTGGGTACGTTTGTTCCGCCTCCCCGCTCCCCTGTTGGCCGAGTAAACCTGTACGTCTACACTCTCCCAATACACTAGGTCGCAGTATGCAGCTATTTGGTTTAAGAGCCTCCAATAAACACAAAGTAAAGAACAATAAAAGAAAGTCAAATTTCATGCCGAATATTATTGATATTTCAAAAAAATGTTGACCCTCTAGCGCTTGCCTTCCTACTTCATCAGCTATGTTTGTATGTTCAGGTTTGGCTGGCTTAATATTTGATTCAAGCTGTTTACAAATACACCTCTTTAAGCTGACTTGAGCACCCTTATTCATACCTAGGTATAACATGGAGTGGTTACATTTGTCAAATGTACTAAAGTTTGTGGTCAAAAGTACTGAGATCCATGCCTCATCCCAGAGAGTGAGAAAGCACCCAGGGGGCACCGGGATCGTTTCCGAGAACACATTGTTCCATGCTCTGGAACTATGCCTGGATCTGGTGGGAAAGGTGGTCTCAAGATACAGCATATTTAGGCACGGATTGAATCAGATATGGAAAAATAATAATGGGAACGCTGTCCAGTAGTGGAGGTGGGAGCAATCCTTCCTGGGCACAGTTCAAATCAAAGTTAATAAAAAGTAAAAAAACGTACAAAAACCTTGCAAAAAATAAAAAAAGTACAGTGTGATGCCTTTCACACAAATCTCCATGGCTACTCCACATCCTATTCAACTCAATAGGGGATGATTTAGAAAGTTGCCTAAGAGGTCAGTTGCCAGAAGGCAGGATGATACTCAGTTTATATTTTCCATTATTACTGTGTAACTGGAAACTAGTGTTAGGTGACAGGTTTGGTTCCAGTGAGAATCAAAGAATCAGAGAATTGGGCAATCATGAAGAACCCAAAACACTCGGTCTTAATTAGTAGAAAAATACGCAACATCTTCCTATTTAAACAAGTTCATGCTTTTAGTTTCACGCACCAAATATGAAAATCTGACCAAAAACTGACACTTGTGTGGCACTAAAAAAACCTGTATCACACAGTAGAACTGTTAGGAGCCTCTTATTAGTCACTTTAGTGTGGACTTTGTGCTTGTTTTAATGTTTTAGACTAGCAGGACTTATAAAATATAAATGTTTTATGTTTGTGATAAGTTTTTCAAAATAATTGAATGAACACACACACACACACACAGCTGGTGGTCTCGCAGACAGATTAAACTGTAATGGAAACAATATTTTTTTTTGCCCACCCACTCACTAAAAGACATGGCACAGGATCACATAAATTTGCATCTGTTTTGTTTTATTGTGTGGTCAGATGTTAAATGGTGCATGATTTGCACTGTGTGTGTGTGTATGCATCTGTCTGTCTGTCTATAATCTTAATGAATGCCTGATGTAATCACATTGAAAGTTATCTCCTGATATTCTCACAGTGTGCGAGAGAGAGAGACCCATTGGCTCAGCTGTGATCATGTGATGCTCGGCAGACAAAGCACATGCGTACTACTCATATATCAAGATCTCGCTCGTTTATCAAGTTAAAATTTATTTTAAAATATTAGCTCATATCTTTCCTATTCACTATTTATTAATTTATTATAGTTTTTTTTGTATACGTATGGTCAACATGTAAAATGAATTTATCCGACATGGAATGTTAAAGGCGTTAAAACATGAATCTATACTAACATGAAAATGACATGACTGAAGAAGCTGATGGAGTCGTAGTCACATTATGATACACACACCCACCCACACAATGTATTACTATTAATAAGTTAGAACTTCCAAGGGCATTAATATATAGTTTTTTATCTTTACGTATAATGTATGATATTTTTAAAGAGTCTAGAACGCTCGTCTAGTTTATTCCGGTGTGACTGGCTTTTACAGTTTCTTCTCTCTGTCAATGTGAGTTTTTCTTTTCTCTGTCAAGGCTGGAACAAGTCATAAATCATTATCATTATCTAGCCCCTGGGTAAGTAAAACCGCCAATGTGCAGCCATGTTCTGTTTGCTTGGAAAACTAACTGACTCTGAAAGTTGTGAATGAACGTGCAGAGAAGTAGTACTACAGCTTTTATTTCCTTCAGTGTCGTCATGCACACCTGTGTCTTCCTGACTCAGAATGACTGCCTTTTATCAGTGTAGATGAAGCCGCTCAGCAAGGTGAGCAACGTTTGTGAGGAAAAATAGAGATGTAAGATATGATAAAATACATATCATGATTTTTGTGGAGACATCTATGATACACAATGTGTATCAAGAGAGGCTGTATAGGTGTGCACACAAACTGAGTTTACTGATATGTATTGCTTACAAACATACATTTAACAGATATTTTAAAGTTAAAATTTTTTTTGTTTTAAAATCACCTTATCTGCTTCTGATGTATAAATACAAAAAGAAAAAAAGAAAGAAAATCATTGCAAACATAATATGAAGGAGGGCTGGGCGATAAAACGATAATGATATGTATTGCGATAGACACGTGTTCGATATCAATAAAAAATGTGTTAGATAAACCTCCTATAATTTTTATTCTTTGTCGGAAGAAAACAGAGATCGCAAAGCTAGTTTGGTTGCTGTCATGTGCACTCGCTCCACGACCAGCACTAGGACCCAGAAGTAGTACGGTCGCGATTCAGGAACGATTTAGAACGCGGTGTTAGCTTCTCCGCTTTATTTTGTCATTTCTCGCGGCAGCGCAACAGCCCGTTAATTCATGCCCATGCAGTGATGGGAAAGACAAACGAGTCGATGCATTTCCATTCTTTCATTTTCTGCGTTGTCAGGCGATATTACAAACTTCCGGGTGGATTCCGTACTTAAATCAAATAATAAACTACTAAAAGAAAACAGGTTCAGGCTCTATATTCCAGCTCATCTCACATTTCCGCGTTCACACACATTGGACTGCATTACCCACAAAGCATTCCCCGCACTGGACTACACTCCCGTAAACAGCTGCCGTAAAATCAACCTCTCTCCCGCAACAGCGGGTATAATTGTGTAAACTCTTGCTCTCATGTAACAGTATCACGTTTGGTTGCGCCATGTCGTTGTCTCATGCTGGTCTGCTAAGCTCCTCTTCAAAAGCAGAAAATGCACTTATTTTATTACACTTTATTAAGCATTTCTTAAATTTTCTTTCATTTTGCACTGTAAATGTTAAGAGATAATTGTTAAGTGTTCATTGTGGCTTTAGACTTATGTTTACATTTTAATTATTTGAGTTTTCCATGGTTATTGACATTTCTGTCTTAATAACTGAGGGGACTATGATCAGAGGAAAGTTAAGGTTTAAAATAAAAATGTTTAAATGTAATATATTTTTCTCCTGTGGGAAAAGTGTCTGTGGGAACTCTAGACACAATCATTCACATGAAACAACATCAGCATTTCTGGAAGGTGAGTGCATGTTGCGTACCGAGAGAGTTCTCAGCCCTGCTAGTATCTAAGCACTCATGAAACACTAGGATAAGTGCATTAGTGCAACAGGGGAGTATATAGAGTAATAAAGGGAGTTTTTACTCTCTTAAATGTGTTCTGTTATTCTGTACAATCCAAAGTCTCAGTTTAACTTGAACGCTCTTTGTGAATAGTTATAAATATAGGACGCGCCATGTTAAAATAATAAAAATGTTTGGTTTGTGTGTGCAGAAAAATCCGATCTCTTGAGACTGTTACATGTAAGATGTAGTACTTACCATGATCAAATCTGCAATATATGTACAAGTAAATATATATCTCTGTTAAATATTAAACGAGAAGAACCTTTAGTAAAAAATGTCTAATTTAAAAAAAGTGATTTTTAATTCCTGTTAAAGAGTATTGACAAAAGAAAAAAAACAAAAAGAACGAGAGATGTTCTGAGCAAAAACATGCAAAACATGTTTTTACAGAATGCCTTCAAGCTTTCATTCTTTAGTCAAAGCATGGGTTAATGAAGTTCTCAACTAGTAGCTTTTACACGCTTTTGTTAAAATATTCACGTCTGTCTTGTCCACTTCACGTCTGTCTTGTCCTGTCACTTCTGCGTTACTTCACGCGTTGCACGAGCCTCACTACTAACACTCTGAAGTCACTTAACCTTTCTACACATAGCAAACAGATGCTGAGTCACACACAGCACCCGGCAATCACACACCTGACTCATCTGGGTCTACATCCGCTCTCAGCACTAATGCAGCATGCCCACCCACACACACACACACACACACACACACACAGTCACACATGCATAAAGATAATACAAAGGGAACGGTAACAGAAAAATTACTGAATAGTCTTTTTAACACACTCTCTCACATACACACCCCAAATGTATAGCGGTCATGGCATACGCAGCACCTGTTTGAGACGCCTAAGAAAACACACCCACAACCTCACACCCTCACACACATTCCACTTTGTCTTTTACACATGACCACCTGTTACATTTTGGAATGAGAAACACAAGACCTCTCACCTAGCTGACTAAACAAACACACACACACACACACACATGGGTTCACCTAATGTTTGTTCTCTGTACTCGGGGAATGCTTACACATTTACACTCTCCAAAGCAGCAGGCGGCAGTATGCATCTACATTGTTTATGAGCCGCCATCAAACACAAGGAAAGAAGCGAACGAGGAAGTCAACTTTCACGCTATGCCTAATATAATTCATATTTTGGTAATTCTCCCACGTGCCTTCATACTTTATCGGGTACGGTGTCGGTCAGAGGATGAGGTTTCACTTGTACGTGCACACAGAGATTTCGCGTCTAAACCACTCTCACTTCTATTATTAAATCCACGTCACTGTTCCCAATCACGGAACGGTTGTGTTCTCACTGATCGAAATGAATCAGACTTGGGGGTCAAATGTTTTTAGAAACAATCTGAGAAAAAGTGAGAATTAACCAACAAAAGACTGATTAAATTGCATAATCGATTACAGGCTGAATGGCATTATTTAGAACTTTATTATATTTATGCAAAGTCACTTAAACTGCTGTTCTTACAGAGTTAGCTGAAACTGCAGCTTTAGTTTCTGCTTGAGGAACCAAACTAAACTCAAACCCTTGCAGTGATTTGAGTGACGTGTGCGAGATAAAACGTGTCGCTCCTTTAATCAGAGTTTAATCTGAGACCTGTTCTTAGTAAGGGACCAGCTTGGCAAGCATCGACTCTGTATGTAGGTTAACCTACATCAAGCCTAGTATCTGTGTGTATGTATGTGTGGTCTAAGGGCAGTAATTTACACACTTCCTGTCTGCCTTTCTGTATGTATGTTTGTGGACACCTGGGTGTAAAACTCCAAATCCAAGTGAGCTGATGTTCCCCAAATTCTGCTGAAATACATGTTACAAAGTTTTTGCGCAGAATGCCCCAGGGATACTACGTAAAAATGTTCTCATCTGCCAACGGAAACACGTAAAGGAAAAAAAAGCAGTGGGCCTAAAATTGAACCCTGTGGAACATCAAACTCCACTAGAGAACGTGCAGAATAATCACCATTTAAATCAATATACTGCATTCTGGACTAACTGGAATAATTACCATTTAAATATTACTTTAGCGATGAAGCTACTCCTTATCTAAAATGCGGCTCATCGACATGGGCCGAAGTGTAAACTGCAGGTGACGTTCAAGAACATTTCCCACATCAACAACTGACCGGATGACCTGACACTACTGAAACAATCCCTGGGCAAACAAAAGCCGAAACATTAAAGGAAAAAAGAGGCCTGGGGCTTTGTGTTTCAGTGAATAAAAAAAAGAGGAGTAAAGAATGAGAGCGCTGTTTATTCAAGTCAAGTGCAAGACTGTAACGGATGAGCTGCACGGTCAGAGCATGCCATGAGCGAATTTCCTGTGTAGTATGTCATCGTGCACAACTCGATTTGTAAAGTGTGTATATGTGCATCCTGGTGGTGGACATGGTGCAACACTGAAAGACAAAGAACCAGCAGGAGAGCAGGCTGTCAGTGCTCATCACATATCATAACTGCAATGGAGTGATCCCCCTGAAATGGGATTAGAGATGAGTTGGGGATTGATTTTAAAATTTAAAAGACACAAAGCCGGAGTAAAAAAATAAAAAAAGACTGTTCAACACTCGTTTACAATCGCTGAGCCAATAAATAAATAAATAAATAAATGCCTGAGTCACACATCTGTCATTTGGCTTCTGTGTGTGTGTGTGTGTGTGTGTGTGTGTATGTATGTTTGTGTTCTACAAGCTGTAACAAGTTTGAAAGCAGTATGTGAATAGGATGACTCTTTCTCTCTCTTGCTCTACTTCTTTTCTACTTGTGTAGATGTGTGTCCACATTCCTTCTATTGTTAATTTAATAGGTTTCATTCTGCTTACACTGCTGATAGGACACATCCTGATTTCTCTCCAGGCGCTGCAGTGCCGTCACTTACCTGCATGCATGTTCTAGAGTTTGTCAGCATAAAGGAGAGATTCACAGTTTGATGTGACAGAATTGTGTTTTTTGTTTTTTTTTACTCAATAAGTTTTATGTGAAGACAGCAAGATAGCAGGCAGTTTTCAGCTTGACTGTCCGTGATTGTGCGAATCATGTACACGTTTTCGAGTGACGCAACAAAATGCAATGTCAATTGTACTCGACAATCGTGGTCGTCTGTGCTTTATTACCGCACTTAACGATTTTTCTGGGCAGCAGTTAATGACAGCTCGTGCCTTGGAAGTAGCACATGATAGTCTTCCCGCCCACTTGTTGAATTTTTCTTTACTTTTATTTGATTTATTTCCCTGTATTAACCTGGTTTTGGAAACTTGTGAAGTTATATGATTAATTATATCCATATTTAAAAAAATCATTACAATGATTTCCTAGGGGAAAAAAAGAAAACTGATGCACCTCTATGACCCTGTAGTGATGTGAATTTCTTTTCTTTTCTTTGAGAAGAACTTTGCCCATCAAGAACAGAGTCGACTCCTAAAATCCTCCCTGTTCCTCGTTTTTATAAAGAAAAGAACATTTACTTACTACTGCATCTTGTAAGAACTATTAAAATTAGAATTAAATCAACAAATCATTACAAATGCACTTTAATTACTATCTCAGTCTAGCTGCTGTGTCTGCGCTTTGTAGGGAAGACTCATTTCCAGTTTTCATGATTCACACTGCTGCATCCAGACTGCTGAAAGTCAAACAAACAGCTCAGCGTTCATGCTAATGTACATCTGTTGCAGAAAAAAATTAATTACTTTGCAAGAGTAAAGATGCTGCTTACATCTTCAACACGAATGGCTCATATACTGTACACGAGTCAGCACACAGCGTTCACCTAAAATAACCGTTCGGTTTACAAGCGACTCATGAACATCTCTCTAGCAGTCTGGAAAGAAACACAACTTGGATAGGAAACAGAGAAATGAGGCTTCATGTGATTGTTACCACGGCATCAGAGTATAAAACAAAAAAAAACACACACACACACACAGAATGTGCTGAAAAGACATCTCAGAATCATCAAGCAAATGTTCCAACCTGACAAACCACTTCTCTCTCTCTCTCTCTCTCTCTCTCTCACCCACACACACACACACACACACACACACACAATAAGATACTCTCTCTGAGACCTTCTACATGGATCCAAAAATATCAGCGTCTATCTGGAAAACAGATCAGAGCAGTTGAGTGTTGTGTGTTTCCTAGAGATGACCAACAACACCATCAGTGGTGAAAACTAACACTGCTATCACTCGCTTTAACATTTTAACCTTCACACTGCAACACCTCCATATTCCTATTCAAGACCTGTGTATTTATCCACAACAAAGCAAGCTGATAATGAGCTCTAGTGCACACGCCGTGGAGGTGTTCTCCATAAGCACACGCTGTGGATGCTAAAAGTGATATAAAATATGATGGCTTATCACTGTCCAAGCCTTGTTTAAAGGTAATGTTTTATTCCTCCACAGCTCTTTTAAGGTTTCTATTACTTGCCTTTTCCCAAGTTACTTTGTCTATAATAACAAAGACTTGTATGGCAGCGTATTCCACTTTAATAGGTTAAACATTGATTTCATTCACTGGCTTTGGCAGAAGCCCTTATCCAGTTCTACTTTTACATTTATCTCATTATACATCTGAGCAGTTGAGGGTTACAGGGCCTTGCTAGGGGACCTTCTGAACTACAGTCCAGTGCCTTAACCACTGATCTACCCCTGACCCAAACATGTAGTGGTTGATGCCATGACATTTTCTATGAGATCTTTATTTTTCACAAATTTGGAAGGATTCTCCAGTGTCAATGCTTTATAAGGGTCAGGATCAAAACTGTAACAGTTTTAGTTTTAGTTTTAGTTTTAAAGGAGACATCCTTAATCTAATCCAATCATCTTTTCAAAGTGTGCAAGCTGTCTGTTCTGTGTGGACCATCAGGACTCAGTTCTGACTCGCACCACACAACACTAGCAACATAAGCAAGACATTCGATGGTCGTTACAGCGGGTTTACAGCGGGTATATCTTTACAATAACAGGAACTAATGTGATACATGAGCGGGTGCAACATTACATGTAATTATAAATGAATAATAAGCTTAATATGGCATTCTTTAGTTAATAAAAAAATCTTAATTGTTGAAAAAAGTTTTGGGGACGAAGGAAAAATAAAACACTCCAGGACATCATGTGTCATGTTTTGATGGAAACATGACACATGACACTAATACGTCAATGATTAGTTCCCGACAACAGCGCTGTGTCTTTGTTCCTTATGTAAGCAAGCGCTAACTATTATTAGAGTTTTTACCCGAAGACACATTCGACAGGTCTCTTCGCTCAAACATGATTTTGCTTACACAATACACCTGGAGATTATAAATATTAATTAGACAGACAGAGAGAAATTACAACAGCACAGTAAAACACACTACATTTATATCTCATTGCTCTGATCCTCTAGACTGAAAACCCACTTTCATGTAACTGATGAGAAGTAACCTGATCCCCTGCATTTCCCCCCTCTGTCTGTGATCATGCTGGGGAAAACGAGAGGAAGCACACCTGTTGTTAACATTAACCATGCATCTGTTGTATCCTGTGACCTTTGCATAGGGAATCAATTTACCTGGAAAGATCGCTCATGAGAAGGAAGGAGGGGGTGTGTGTGGGACAATGAGACACAGAGGGCTTGTGACTTTACAGGGCTGTGTAGCAGTTCTTTCTGCCTAGTTGTTCCCTACATACAGACACAATCCACACTGCTCATGGGCCAGGAAAGCTCTGAACACTCTGAAAACTGAGAACGTGTTTAAACTATGAGCGCTATTTAAGTGAAGATATTAAATATGGATAACTACAGTAGTAGGGGTTTTAATGGTACACAAATTCAATGTTCCTGTGAATCAATATTTTGAAACATTTTCATGATTTTTTTGGATTTAACATATAATCCTGTTTAAACTCCAACAAAACAAGACCTGAATCTACATATATACACAAGGTGATAAGTTCTCTAACAATAGTAACAGCACTGTATATAGCCAACAGAGCAAACAACGATTCTTTTAAATAAGGAATATTTAACAAAAACATTATTTGCTACTGATGTGCTGTTACTATTTTTGCACAACTCAGTAAACTCTTCTTTATTGACAGAATAAATGCGAAGCATGTCTTTCATCAAATACCACTGTAACAGAATTCACTTAAGGTTATTATTAACACTTCTTCAGATTCATCAACATACAAACATATTTATTTGTTAAATCTGAAACACAGAGTTTTCTAAAGGAAAATATACGTCACATCCAGTTTCCCAATTCTCCTGCCGAAGTCAGAAATTGCGTAATTTTAGTTGACAAGTTAGTGCTTAGGTTAGAATGCTGAATTATATTTTAAATAAACATCTTCATCTGACTTTTTAAACCTGTACTAACTACAAATTTTATCTCTGAAGTAATATTTGAATTTATTCGCTACAGGTCCTTGATGTGCTCTTCCATTAACCTGAATAAACCAGATTAATAGAAAAACCCAGGAAAAAACTCGTAACTCACACCAAACTAACCATTCTGTAACTAACGGACTTGTACCGTTACACACCTACTAACTAGTTAGAATGGCAGAAAGGTGTAGTAAACAGTCATGCTTTCAAACATCTCCCGCATAAGAAGAACAATGCAAAGAATTTTTTCGTGACATGGGCTGTGCTGAACAACATTCATTCGTTTCCTATACTGCTTATTATAGAGTTGCAAGGGTCTTTAGCCCATCCCAAGAGGCTCGACACTCTGTGTGTCTATGACCTGTGGGAGGAAACTGGAGTATCCGGAGGAAGACCACCAAGCACATGCAGGACATACAAACTCCACGTATACGGACCAGAGGCGAGATTCAAAACCCCTACCGCGATGGTTAGAGACAACAGTGTTCGCAAGAGAGTACAAGGTTGTGTCTCAAACAGACTTTAATATACAGTATACAACAATAACCAGCTGCCATTTTCTCTTATGATAAAACAATTTCACTGGGCAATGATGAAAACTACACAAAAGGCGTGAACCAGTTTACTCTCATCTATACTGTCTTACCAAAAAAAAAAAAAAAAAAACAGTCACACACACTAAGATTTAATTCAATCGCATTTAACTTTGGTTACAGCAATTTTTATTACAACTTTTGATTACAATAATGCTTTGGCAAATTCAAGCATGCTGACACAACCATTCTTTTAATATTTGAGTCCTAGAATAAGCCTGTGTCATCAGGGAAGAAAAACTCCACTGATGTAATAATTGGTCATTCTGGTCATCGGCTGACTTCATTTTATTGCCACATACCATTGCTGAGCCTAGACCTGACCAACACCAGACTATAACGCTGCTTCTGGAGGCATGTAAAGTAGTGACTATTGCTCTGGAATAGAGTCTGAACTCATTAAACAACATGATCTTTTTCCATTGATCCGAAGTCCAATCTTAATGCAGCAAACTGAAGCATTTTTTGTAATTCGTCTCGCTAACAAGTGGTTTTCTTATGACCACGCACCTGTTTTTTCCCAATTCTGTGAGTTTTCATTGCATTGCGTGTGTGTGAAAATGCTCTTACCTTCACTGATAAACACAGTTATGGTTATTACTGTTGATTTTTTATCATGCAACTTAAAAAAAGTTTAAATCTCCATTCATGATTTTTTTCCCGACCACATTTCTTCCACAAAGGTGACGGTTCAGCACTATCCTTTTAGGATAACGTTTTAAAGACGTTCTTAACCCAGAGCCAGTACAGTCATTTTAAATATCCTTAGCTGTTTTATTTTGCTTGATGCAGCCCAATAACTTGACCCTTCTGAAATGGTGACTTTTTTTTGGCCAGGCTGTGCATTATTCAGTAACTTTCCAGGAAAAGAGTGAAGAAAGATGCCTTAAATGGTCAAGAATAAAGCTAAAACATTATGAGTCATTTTTTACCCTGACTCAAAAATCTTGTTTTTTGAGGAAAAAAAATCCCTATACACTGTAGCTTTAAATAAGCTGACTTCACCCTGAGACACTGTCACTGCAGGGGCTAAACATTACCCAGAGATCCTAGCTCCCTAGCTTAGCAGCATAATTTGTATAGGGTTCTCAAGGGACCTTTTGTAAGGAAGGCGTCACGGAGCATCAGGGTCATCACACCGATTAAAGAGTGACCAAGTAAATGATAGAAAGAGAGAAGGAAAGAGAGAAGGAGAGAGACAGATGCTTTATCTTTTCTAATTTTCTTCACTGTAAGAGGCTGAATTAAACAGCAGAAAAGAAGCTACAGAGATAAAGAACAATGGATCATGTAATTGTGGGACAAAAAGTTTGTCTCTTCAAATCAGGCCATTTGTCTTCGTAATTACGATGCCGTGGCCTTGCGCAGGGGTCAGACAAGAGATGCTAAAGAAAAGAAAAAAAAAAACACCAGGATTTAGCGCCAGCCCTGAATCTGCCAAAGTGTTTAGTGATTCCTGGCTGCGGGGTTACGAGCGCCTTGTGCGCTGTTCTGTTTTAATTCCAGAGTTTCCTCTGGAGTTTGTCGTCCCCGGAATAACATGAGCGTGAGTGGAAAAAACAGAAGTAGCAAGAAACCAAGAAATCTACAAATCAGCTAGAAACCACAGCGGTGTGTACAGGCAGAGGAAAATAAGGAACGTTTCCAAATGCGGGTTATCCTGGAAGGCAATGTGCCTACGTTATGTTTAACGGTGGTGCTGTTTTTGAGTGTAGACCTGACGCTCTGGTCTGGCGCAGACTTTATTTAATGCAGGTTTAACTTAACAGAAATATACTCCATAGCGACACACGACCCTGAGGCGACTTCTGGTCTAGACTGGAGATGATTTACCTACGCAAACAAATAGTAAAACATTAGCGTAACCTCAAACACACATGCACAACTTATCTTTAAGAGGAGAGGAAAGTCAATTTAAGCCAACGTTTTTTCTTTTTTCTAAGTTAATTACAGTTTTCATTTTGATCATTGTTCTATATCCAGCTTATCTAACCCACCTCTGTCACGCAGCTCACATCCGCCAAAACATTCAGCTCTTCAGTTTTATACTTTTCTATAGTCTATTATTTTGATCTTAAAACTGCGTAATGTTTTGGTGCAACATTTTACCACATGTGGAACCAGAATAAATCAACACATCCTGTTTATTCACAATCGCATTGTATCTGCTTATTGTCAGTGTTGTAGTCACGGTGTAGCAGGTGTGGGTGTGTGGTGCATAGGGAACGTATTCCAGGTATAAGGACTATTGTGGCACACCTGAGACCTGTTCTCCCTCTATATTATTGTGATCTCTAGTTCGTTCTTGCTCTCCGTCTGCCCCAGGACGCCAGGATGGGTTTGAACAAACAGGTATTTCTTATTTTGCAGAAAAACTGTGACCTGTTGCTATGTTCCTGTTTTTAGCCCTGTCCAGACCGAGCCAACTGAACAGAAAGGTGCTTTGGTGTGTTTATCTATACACACATATGATGTTTTGTGTGAGCTTTGGTGAGAGCGTTCAGCAACAGGACATTTTCTACTGAGTGATCAGAGAACTCCTGTGAGCTCCAATCTCAGTTTTTTGTGTGTGCTGAGTGGATTTCTCATAAGCTTGTACACACACACACGCACACACACACACACACACACACACACAAACAAGATTTACAAATTATGTGGGAAACAAAATTGGAACAGAATAAGATACAATGGGGGAACAAAATGTTTTAGAAGAAACAAAATGTATTTCTTTGTTTCTCATTTCATTTCTAACACACTGACGTTACCATCTGACAACATTCTCACCAACATCATTCTCACTGACGTTCTCTTTGACATCACCAACATTTTCATCAACATTCTCACTGACATCATTTGCACTGATTGCTGGCCGACAACGATCTCATCAACAACATTCTGGCCCACAACATTTACCAACATTTACCCTGACAACATTCACTCTCACCGCAACATTCTCACCAGTGTTATCACAGACAACACTCTCTCCCTTATTTATGTTCTGTGTTATTAATAGCAAATACACTTAAAATTTAATAATACAATACAAACAATACTAACATTACAGATGCTACGTATAGGAGGAAACAAAAAAAAATCACTACTGTACTTGCAATATCTACAATACTATCAACGCTAAATACTAACATTAAACATTAACTTATTAAACAGTAACTACAATACTAACACTATTACCAATACCAAATACTAACACTGCTAATAGAGGTTACACTAACAATAAATACAATACTTGCAATAACTACAATACTAATAATGCTAACATTACTAACCCTATTAACACTACTAATAATAACTACAATATTAACACTTTAATTATACTAATAATACTAACATTACTAACACCGAACAATAACTAAAACTAGAATTTAATATCAATACTAACGTCTAATAATACAGTAACAAGACTAAAAATACAAACACTGTAAAAAAAAACTAGTACTTCTTTCTGTGCGCGGGCGCGCGTGTGTGTGTGTGTGTGTGTGTGTTTTAAAGAGATGAACAGTAATCTCATGCACAATGTAAGGCTTGTCTCCAGGACTCTGATGTGACTATAATCCAATCAGCAATGTCCATTTCATCTGCTTACCGCGCACACACACAGGCACACACATATGCACGCGCACACAGTGTCTCATCGTGAATGGCCTCACACTGGCTCCACTCTTAATACTTTGTGAGGAACCTTAAACCTGATGTGTAATTTACATGGACGTGACCTTTAGAAACAAACCCCGGTAGTCAGAGTTGAGCATTTCTAAAGAAGCCTGCCAAAAACAATAAACACATTACACAACCGTCCTCACAAACTGGTTTATGAAGTTTGACAGCAGTGTAAAGCCAAAAGCACATAATACCACATACAAATTCAGCTAATTTTATTTTTTTTTTATTTTAATGAAGAGCTTAAACAGCTTTAAGTACTAAATTGGTTCATACTGAAATGAAGGTGTGCGATCAACAGAAACTATACGACTGTTAGGTGTTTTGTATTATTAATCCACCTAAGCACATCATGCAATTACTGACAAATCATACACATACTGTATACAATTAACAGTGCAGAGACTTCAGCTCATCTACAACCACTGCATTTTTCCACAATGGTATTAATCACAAATCATAACGGCTGTTTGTTTTGTGTTTCCAGACAGTTTAACATGAACAAGCTAGTATTTCTGCAGTTAGATGAAAGACACGGTTAATCTTAGATCAACTGCGATGAAAGCCATGCCATGTGTTAGGATCTGTGCTAGCCACTCACCTGAGCACAGACAATGATGGGATTGTCATGCAGACCTGCACACTAAGGACTTGCTTGGGTTTCTCACAGGAAGCGATGTGCAGGGCCTTGTTCTAGAGGTTAAAGGTTAATACCGAGGGTGAAGGTTTCTCTTTTGTCAGCACGTTCTACTCGGCTTATTTCGGGCCTGACTTCGGATTGTGTCTGCTGCGGTGATATTTCGTGGTGATTAACTTGCGGTAATATTTTGCGCTGATTAACTTCTTGGAGCTTTCGAATAAAGAGCCTTTTACCCTTCAGTAAATACCTTCCCCACAAATTAAGCACTTTTCTTACTTTTTTACCACAGAATCAGGAAATTAGTGAAGAAAAAAAAAGAAAAACGTTGAACCTTGCTTTTATTGGGCTAGGGGACTTGGATACAGTTATTATTTAAAAAAGATCAAAAACTTTTTTTTTTTAAATTGATGACACACTTTTTTATTTACGGCTTCACCAAACTTTGAATCTAGGTTGGTTTAGATCTCTAATAAACAAGCCTAAGGCAACTGTGGCAAGGAGAAACTCAGCGAGACATCAGGAGGAAGAAACCTTGAGATGAACCAGACTCAAAAAAAAAAAAAAAAAAAAACGGTCCTCATCTAAATGACACCAGATTAGGGTCAATGGGATTATGGATCTTGAACGTATTCAGCTGTGGAAGAGTAAAAACAAACAATGCTTCATCTGTTGAAAGGATGTTCAGGATGGCATGGAATCAAAGCAGCAGGCTCCAGATGAGAAGATCCCCGGAAGCAAGAACGAGTTTTCCACATAAAATGTTTTTGGAAGTGCACGGCTTAAGGGTATCCATGTGGGACCGTGAACAGCAGCAGAAAATTTGACTGACACTGAGATGGAAAAATGCCTACGGAGGAAAATGAGGCACAGCACACAGTGTGAGCATGGTTTTAAATGAGGCGTGTTAAAGCAGGGGCTAAATGACACAACTTAGCGTGAAGGACGCTGGTTATAGAAATACTTCCAGACTTGCTACATGTACTGAGAGGAAAACACCCCTAATCACCACGTTGTAGCTCTGGAGGGACAGCCTCTCTCACATGCCCATAAAAAGCAGGAAGGATGAAGCCTGGTCAGGCAGCAGATATCAGGCTCCTGGTGCGCTACCTGAATCTAGAAACATGTATACCAGAGCAGCACACTCCACTAGGGACTTCCAACAGACACCCGACGAAACAAAGACCTACCCAGGGTCGAACACTGACAGCACAAGCGGCTGGAAAACACATAACAGGAAAGGGAAAGTGCTGGAAATAAATGGACAGGAATGTGTATGGGTCAGCACAACAACCCCAGCCTAGCGTAGAACTGACCTTGGCCTTTGGGCAGAGTCTTTGATTGTGCTTTTGTCCACACTGTAAAAAATCTATGATTCATGGAACATGACTGTGTCAGTAATGTGATCATCACCATCACACAGTCTTTCAAACTGCTGAGTAGATTTGTAGAAAAGGTCATCTGGTTTGAGCTGAATTTAAGGAAAACGGGCGCTTTTCTTAGAACCCACACATCTCATTTTCCCGACATGGGATGCTAAGATTAATCAGGATGGAAACAGCAGCCAAAGATCATGTCTAAATTGCTTAAAAGCAACTGACACCAGCACAGAGTGTCAATTTAAAATAAAAACCCTGTGCATCTGGGGCATGTGGAGTCTGGTTTTGTTACTGGCTGTGTGAGAAAAGTCAGTTGTTCAGAAGTATAAACAGCATGGTAAACAAGTATGCTACCAGTGATGAGATTGGAGCTGTGAGTAATGAGTAGACTGTCGATTTGATTCTATTAGATGTTTGGTCGTTGTTTTTTGCAATTTGATTTAAGTCAATAGTGATAATGTTTATTTTCTGATTTGTCTCAAGCAGCTATATATATATTTCCGGATAGGTTTTAACTCGTTACAAACTACTAAAACTATATAATAAGTAATGAAAAGCTCTTTTTTCCTGACATTCTACAATCTACACCCTACACTTTCGACACTTGGTGTCGTACCAACGGGCCATAAACTCAGGAGAAAAAGCAATACTTGCAAAACATGAGTATTTGTAGAGGATACAAATACAGGATACAGTATAAGTAGGTATACTTTCGCGGTGCAGTGATCAAGTTTAACACATTTAATTGTGCACTTAAAGAAACAAATCATAATGAGACTGTATTTTGATTAATACTGAATTAAACTGTGTGGGCTATGATGTATGCAATTTTTAAAAGTGCACAGCTAAGAATACAAGGTACAAACCAAGCATTCATGCCCTCAACTGCAGAAGAGACATGCACAAAAAGTGAGATTTAAACATATTATTGTTTTATAAAATGCTGACATGTGGGAGTGAACAGATGCAACAAAACTGGTATGGAACAAGAACAACTTGTTGGTGTGTTGGTAAAGCTTCTGACCTTGACTGAGACTAAGACTAAACATTTGATTGAGCGTTTGATTTAGTCCTACCCTCTGAAAATAGACAAGCAAGCCAGTAAACTAAATGTTCAATGTCCAGTTCTAGACTTTTTAAACTTTTTTCATTAATCATGATATGGGTGTGTCCTGGTGGATGCTTTAAAAAACATGTTTAATGTGTGGGGTGCTTATGCATGTGTGTATCTGAAATGGGGACAAAAAGGATGCTGCTCTGAGGGCACAGGTTTACAGTGGGGCACATCTCTGACTGTCCACAATCTCAAACAGTCACACTCCAAACTCAACTATGGCCACAGTATATCAAATAACTTTGGACCCACTGATCCTACCTCAGTGTTTGCTTGTAAGTTGCTTGCCAAGGTTGTGTATTCAGAAGAGGTATGGCAAGTAACACCACAGCATCTAGTATGAAGTGTAACAGTCAGTCAAACGAGTGCTGATGTGCTTTTGCTAGTCGTACGCACTAATATCACTGACCAAACACAACACTCTACCTGGAGGACAACGGGATCATATACCTCACTATCTACCCATGAACAGTCTGTTTGAAAGGGGCTTTTCAAAGACATAAAATGGATGACAAATAGCCTAATATGAGAGTGAAAGCAAAACCGTGGTTTATAACCAAAGAGATAAGATTAAAAAAAAGGATCAAAGGTTCAGTATAAAGGGGAAAAAGATGAAACACATTGTGCATTTCTGGGTTTATGAGTCTGGATCAATCGTTGCATCATTTCAAAACCACACACACACACACACATACACACACACCAGACACAGTATTTATGGTGTGGTCTCTCTATGTGGTCTCTGGCCTCTCAGATGTTGAGAAGAATGGAACATGTGGTCGCCGTCCTGAGAGTGAAGCAGGAGCACTGACTACAGCCTGGATTCTTCATTACTGGAACATATATAGCGAAAGGGAAAACAATAAAACCCACCAGGACCTGCTATTTTCTGCCGCTACCATGGGGAGCTGTTGGGAGACTCTAGACATAGGAGTCTTGGTTTTATAAGGAGAAACACTAACACTAATCCCGGTGACCCAAGCAATGGAAATTACCTGATTTGAAAGCTATTACTGCTTGATATTACCAAGCTCAAGCAGATGTAGTCACTAAAGCTGGGTAAAGCACAGCAGACTGATATATGCTTAGACTACTAGTCTTAATACTATTCTTATTTACACTGAAGAAAAACACTCTCGCATAGCAAACGGTTAAGGTTTTGGTTACTGATCAGGACACTGGGGGTTTCAAGCCTCAACACCAATAAGCTGCCACTGCTAGGCCATTGAGTTAAGGCCTTAACCCTCTGTGCTCCAGAGGTGCTGCATCCTGCCTGACCCTGTGCTCTGACCCCAGCTTCCTATGAAGCTGGGATATGTGAAGAAAAGTATTTCACTGTGCTGTCATCGATATGTGACAAAAAAGGCTTCTTCTTTTCAAAATTCTGCTCTAATTTTGTAAATGAATGAACAATTCAACGTTAACGTCTCTCTCTCTCTCTCTCTCTCTCTCTCTCTCTCTCGTGGACACAGAGCTCTTCTGCAGAACAGCTCAACACATCTCAGCAATAAATCTGCTTTCACAGAATGTGTGACCGGGGAAAGTAGGAGGAATTTCGGGTGCTGACTAAGCAGCTGGTGGAGAATCTCCACTAACATGGATGATTCTGTGTGTGACTGGGTTTGATCTGTTGATAGTCTGCACTATTAATGCTCACTCTACACCAAGGTACGATAGACATTTTCAGCATAGGACTGACATGATGAAGGAAACTGATACAACATATAGACAGGCCAAGTTTTACTGCATTGTCTGATCGAAAGGTTTGATCTGTATCTCATGGTTCCTAAATGCTCAAACTGTATTCGCTGGAATTTCAAAGGATGAAATTTGTCACACTTCCACACCGAACCTGGTGTTTTACTGAGCCTGGAAAACCTTGCATTAAATCAGTGACCCTTTCTACACCAGTCTTCTGTGTCTAGCTGATTTTCGCCAGCAAACAAAGCAGCACAGTGACCCTGCCCTTTCACACAGAAAGCTGAAACCTAGTGAAGCAGAAACACCTAAAGAGCCTTAATGGAGTGCACATCTGCCTGCCTTGTGAGAAGAAAGCTTGAGTAAGCTGGGAAAAGTGGATGAAGTTAAATGACAGCAGCGGATCAAGTGTTAAAAAGTTAATGACATTTCTGAGATATGGTTTCTAAACCCACTAGTAATGAGGATTGCTGTTACTCGTCATCAAAAGAGCGGGTCGTGCCGCGCTGATCGGGCGAAGAGACACAGCGTGGGAGAGAGAGTGAAAAGTGCAGAAGGAGCTCGGGGGCTCGCTCTTGTCTTAGGCAGTTCGTTTGAGACAGCCGCAGACGTGCCCCTACTGCGCCTCTAATGATCTAACGACAGACGCTTCAGGCTACGCCGCTTCGAGTGTGGAGTGTCTGGGAGGCACTAATACTCCCCGAGCCTGAAGAGCTTGAAGAGGCATGTTGAACACTTGTGATCTTTTCAGAACAAGCATTTTTGTTAAGGTAACTTTATTTTACTGAGAGCAGAACAATACTACACCAGCTGTTAACCTTATGTGCTCTGATAAATCATAATAATGGGATTATGTTTGGCTCACTTTGAGGTCACGGTGATAATAGCTTCTTTTTCATCGACCCTAATATTCCATTAATAATCGGATTAATAGCTTTAACTAATAAAAATGCACAATGTGACCACTTCTAGTTGGAATATACTGACCCACACTGGCACTGTCGGAATTCATTTTTCATTCGGATTTAATCTGCTCAGTAGGTATATATTAGCCATGTAAACACTTAATCTGATTCGTTGTCTCTTGTTAAAATAATTATACGCATTCTGTGCGTTTGCCCCACATGGAGGTAACATTACATGAATAGTTTTTGAGAAGGGAACTTTTGCTTCCATTCCTGATCAGTTAACTCCATGAGAAAAACTCTCTCCCTGGGTTTACTTTATCCACTGAGGAAGAGGCTCTAATTGGCTCACGTTTCATATGTAGTAAAGCGTTTAACCAATCATAAATGAGACTGAATTCTTGTAAACGATCAAAGCGGAAGGCAAGATTAATCAAAAAAAGATGTGACATCGGGAAAACATCTGTGTCTTTTTCTTCTGTTATTATATACCCAGCAGATTAAACACTTCACACCGATTAAACGCTAAATGCACATTTTATCGGACCAGCGTCCACGTAAACAGTAAAGCTGGAATCTCTAATCGGAATGATTTCACTCAGATTGATGAATTATATATAGCTACAGTACAATACGAGTTTGTCTGTTATTTACGCTTCTGCTTTGAAACACAAGAGTGTCCCCTGGACAATTGAGCGGGCTGAGTGTCTCTAAAACGTACTCAGTGTAGCTGATAATAAAAACACTGGAGGGTTTTATAACTTGTAACCTTGAAACCTGACCTCATGAAGTCAGCCCACTACTTTTTTTTTTTTTAATTCCCACCGAGTACCTTTCTGTAGTGTTTTATTGTCGTGTCTGGGGAGTCCACTGGTGTCGTGAAGGTCATGAGTTCAAACCCCAACCCCCTTGGGCCCTTGAGCAAGGCAGAGAGCTATAGAATAAAGCTAACATGCTATATGACATGCGAATAAAAGGTTCCCTGCACCGTACAGTACCTGTGTCCGTGTGTGTGAGACAATACATCCTGTCCTCACCCGGAGAAACACAGCCCACGTGCTGCTATTTTCCACATGCTCGGAAATACGTTTAAACTCACGCTCTTTTACGAGGTTATTACTGTCCTGCCCTTGAGCGTGTCTGTGTGATAGCGATATTCATTAAACTGACACGAGGAACTAGAATAAACACATAAACACACCGAGGCTGGTTACTCTCCCACCGTTTCCGGTCATTTTTAGCCTACACGTCTACACGTGAGAGGTAAAAGCTGAATTCCCATCTGGAAACCCAGGAGGAAGCAGAGCCGTTTCATGTCGCGATGCATCTTGTCGAGGCCAGAAGTAAGAAGTGTGATAATATACACAGATGTTTTTCAGCTCATGGAGCACAAAAAACACACGTGTGACCGCATTAAAAGACTACAAGCGTCCAACCCTAACAGGAAAGTGTTTTTGGGCTGAAGCTCGTCTGTAGTTCATCACCTTACTCAGTGACACTGTCAGACCCATGCACATGCTTTCTGACATACACACATACACAAAAGCAGCTGTTGTGGAGAGTGTATATCACACACTGCGTTCGTGGCTCACAATCTGCAGCCCAAATCCTGAGGCAGAGCTTGCAAATGCACGTGAACGGCGTGTGTGTGATTTGCATAGTGACAAAACTTTAGCTGCAGCCGAGGCCACAATGGAGCTTTCAGCTCGAGTCTACAGTCAGCATGATCTGCACCAGTGTGTGTGTGCGTGTGTGTGAATATGTAAATATGTGTGTCTGTATGTGTTTGTGGAATGTTTTTCTGTGCGTGTGTTTGTATGTTTGTCGGTGTCTGTGTAAGTGTGTCTATGTCTCTTTATGTGTGTCTGTGTGAGTGAGTGAGTTTGTATGTGTGTCTGAATGTGAGAGTGTGTGTTTTATATACAGTGGAACCTTGGATTCTGAGCATAATTCGTTTCGGAAGCGGGCTCGTGGTCCAAAACACTCGTAAACCAAATCGAATTTTCCCATGGGAAACTCAAATTATTTATTTCACAGCCCAAAAAAATAAATACATAAAAATATAAAGTAAAAATAAATCCTGACAGATAGGTGTTTCCGTTAATGCCGCTGTGTGTATGTGTGTGTGTGTGTGTGTGTGTGTGTGTGTGCGCCTGCTTGTCTGTATATGTGAATGAGTGTGTGTCTGTGTAAATGTTGTGTGTCTGTGTGTGTATCAGGGTCTTTGTGAGTGTGTGTGTCTATTTGAGTGTGTGTGTGTGTGTGTCTGTATCTGTGTGAGTGTCTTTCTTTTGTGAGTGTGTCAATGTGTCTGTGTAAGTGTGTGTGTGTGTGTGTGTGTGTGTGTGTATATGTGTGTTTTTGAGTGTGTGTGCTTCTACCCATGAACACATAGACTTTTGCACAGGTACCTCAAACCAGCAAACAAACAAACACACAGCACAGAACACTCCATTTAAAGGGCCACCATGCCAAGTTACACAGTGCAGTAATAAAAGCATTTGACTGTCATACGTCACTGTTTGCTCAGGTACATGAAAAAAGAGGGAGAGAGAGAGAGAGAGAGAGAGAGGGAGAGGGAGAGGGAGGGAGAGACTAGCCATATGCAGATAAAAGAGACACACCTTTCCACACAGTGGAGCATTCTAGAGTGGACAGACAGGAAAAGGCAGCGCAAAGAAGCTGCTGTGTGTGTGTGTGTGTGTGTGTGTGTGTGTGTGTGTGTGTGTGTGTGTGTGTGTGTGGACTTCCAAACTCTACTCGTCTCTGCTTTAACACTATAAATAAGAGGTCTATGTAATGCGTGCCCTTTCTCTTTCACTTATAGTTGGACTTATCCTGTAATCCTGTACATGTCAGAAACCAGCCTACATTAAGCTATTTTCATCACACACACACACACACACACACACACCACCTTTTTTTCCAGTCAGTAATCACTGGCCTAAATTTAACATTGAGTCTGAAGCGGTACAGTGGACATCTCTGTGTTCTGGTTTAGCAGCATGAAGAACTCTGGGTAAGTGATGGCGACTTGTCTGTCAGCTTGAGAAATTACAGCGAACCTTCATTGCGATGCAAACAGAGGCTTTCCGCAACAGACAGTCACTGTACCGCTCCATAGTTACTACAGACGGGAACAAGAAGGACTTATCGGTATAATCAGGACTCTTCCGGGCATCGAATCACAACTTCCACACAAGCTCATGTACAGTGCTTTAATATGAACTCATACGATATACACCGATGATCTCCGGGGTCCAAAAGGTGGGGAAAGAGCTTACTACAGACTCAAGGCTCTGTTTTCATATCACATGCTCGCATATGGTCTTGACTGGGGAATGTCTCATATTTTATGCTGTATTTTACATTTACATTTAGGCATTTGGCAGACGCTCTTATCCAGAGCGAGGTACAAAAAGTGCTTTAATGTTTACAACATTGGATACATACTTACACTGGGTTAACTAGGTTAATAACTAAGTGCCATTAGTCCAGAGGTTTTTTTTTTCCTTTGGAGAAACAGATGCGTCTTGAGTCGTCGTTTATTTTAGTCGTTTATTTTAGGCACAATTGATTTATAACATGGTTCTACTATTGCTCTGCCCTTCCCTCTTCTCCACTGGCCAGCTTTCACAATAGTAATATTATTCTGTACCCGAGTACCCTTGTGCATTGGGGTTATTGGTCCGTACACGAGTACACTCTCTGATACAGAACCAACAACAACAACAATAACAACACTCTCCAAACGAACAGTATCCAAATAACAGGATAAAATGTTCAGCTGCGTCAGCTGGTAATGTGACCGGCACAGTATCAGCCAAAAGATTAGACTTGTGAAAGTCAATTAAATACTTACACTTGCCCATTTTTTTCGGCTTCCAACACATCAACTTAAGAGACAAAATGCTCACTTGGTGCCTACTATATCCCACCCACTTCCAGGTGCCACTGCAAAGAGATATTGCAAGTAAACTATCATGACAAGGGCCAAGTCATGATGGCTCGCTTCAGAGCAAGTCAAAAGCTACAGCTCTGATGTTCCTGATCTGCACTTGTCAGGACTTTCCAAAAAAGGGATAACCGGTGAACCCTGCGACAGGGTCATGAGCGGCCAAGACTCACTCATGCATGTGGTAAGCGAAGGCTGACTCGTGTAGTCCAATCCAACAGAAGAGCTACTGGTACTCAAACTGGTGAAAAGGGTAATGCTCTTTCTTTCCTGTAGAAAGGTGTCAGAATACATCGCGCATCGCTGTTTTGGTGGCACAATGTTGGTGCTGTTTTTTATATAATGAATGAAAGCAATGTCAAAATTTGTGAAGTAGCCTCAATTCGTTAACCAAATTAAGATCCATTAAAATGAACTGCACTCTGATTCCTAGTATGCAAGCCTACAGCTAGCAGCATCTTAAACTTTTACACATGTACAGAACGCTGAAGTCTGAGCTGCACCTGAGTGAACCAAAACAGGATTTAGCTATTTTCTGTGTATCAATAATCAAATGCAGAAATTTACTAAACTAAACAATCTACTCCAAATCTTTCCCTGCGTCCTTCGAGACACACATTTTTATGAGGAATGACAACCTGGCAAACGTAACATTTGTTTTGGGGTTTTCCTCCCCACCCCCAGTAAAGCCAAAGCAATTTGTAATTTTGTCTGTGAAGCTCCAGAAGAGGAAACTTATAATTAAGGCCCCAACCACAAGCCAAGGAACTGAATCGAACATTTTCCAAGCCACTACAAAGTACGCCGTAAAACCCTCGAAGAAAGCATCGGCTTAAGACAGACGAATCGAGCGCAACGTGTAGAGTCTACAGCCTGGGAAAGCTCCATCTGTTCTCAGTGGCAGCTGCAGAGAAAATATTCACCCCCCTGTTAGTGGAAGAAAGATTCATGAAACTTCTTGTTTTTGTTTACATGGATCTTTAAGCAGACTGGAGATAAGAAGGGCGCTCAACAGGCAGCATCATCCACTCTAAACAGTGAAGACTCATGAGGCAGATTACAGAACAAACCTGACATGGTGTATAAGGAAATGAGCAACGTCAGGGCGGCGGGATGCAGTTAGCACCCAGAGATAATTACATCTATTTTCTGCATTCTCATGCCTTACTTGCTCATAACTTTAGGTTTTTACCTTAAAAACAGCATGACTGTTTAAACAAGCATGTTTCTGTTATCTACATTATAACAGCTTATAAGACTTAAGCTAGCCCTTTGTGTTAAAAAAAAAGTCATAGCCTTACTTATGGCGGTTACAAAATGCCGACACTGACTGCTTCCAAACTATAAAAAAGCAGCATCTCTTCAGAGAAAATGTAAAGTAGCTCCATCAGAAATGATTATATATTACAAAAGCGTAAAAGACCACAAACTTGGAGCTACTATTATGAAAAAATAACCAAGGACTTCCAACCAATCAGAACAATGAATTTGTCAGAGCTGTTGCATAAGCTATATTAATAAATGTATCATATGTGATCTTAGGTATCAAGTTTTAATTCAGTGGAAAGCCTGTGTATACGCATCTCTCATCCTTCTATTAAACTCCTCTGTATGGTCTAATCAATATTTTACAGGTTTAAATGGGACTCATTGTGCAACAGCAACGAGCTTTAAATGAATGAAAAGAAACATTCCGCTTATTAACATCTGGAAGATGAGGCACGAGTGACAGAGCAGTCGACTAGCAGAAAAAACCTGGAGTCAAAATGAGACTTGAGGATTCTCTCTTTCTAACTATATCATGGAGTTAAGATATTCTAAACGTAAGTTTTTATTACTCTGTATCAAACTGGAGCTTACTGAACAAGGAATCTGAAAATATTCCCAACTCAAATCACCTAAAGTACGACATTCGATGGGACAGGGCACATTTTGGCAAGGTGTGTGCAAAGCCTAAAATCATTCGCTCACAATATTACAACCTCAGCAAAACAATAATCTGCGTATATGATCAGGTAACACATCGCATTGCAACAACAACAAAAACAATAAGAACAAACATTGTCCAACATTTCGGCCAAGCATTCTGTCTTGGCATTGCTCATAAATAAATAATATATTATTTGCATCTCTATGACATTGTCAATTTCTCTAGTTGTGTAGTGCTGACACAGGTGAGTGCAGATGCTGCTAGCTTGAAAATTATATGAAAACAATTATATAAGTACACATCTATGTACACTGCTATTTATTGTGCATAATAAAAAAATAAAATAATTAAAAAAAAAAACTTCTATTTGCTGCACACATTGGCTGATGTGTGTAGTACAGCAGGGGGTGGAATCCAGATTGACACTCTATCATACTGCAATGAGTTGTTTTGTTGTTGTAGTTAATCAGCACTGCATTCCATTGAAAGCTTTTGTTAAGTTTTTCTTTTCTAATAAATAAATAAACAAACAAACTAACAAACAAACAAACATAGCTGGACATGACAGCTGCCTGTCCCAGGTGCCTCAGGGCTACAGATGTGTCTCTGAGTGAATCTGCACTAAATTATTTAAATGCAAAAATACAGAAGCAAAAATAATACACGTTATCTAGAGCAGGATTAATACCTACACACGGCAGGTCAAGCAAGCCAAGTGCCTGGAGGGACTTCAGGGAAAGAAAGAAAAACAGAGCTGGGAGAGAAAGAGCATGTCTGATCTTGAGTGGCATGTTTCTGAAACAGTATTTCTTCACCTAAATCACCAACCTGGGCTGCATTCTGTCCACACACACACACACACACACACCCCGAACATCTCTGTTAATGGGCCAGGGGCCAGGGGTAGCTCAGTGGTTAAGGCATTGAATTGTTGTTGTTGGTCTTTCGGCTGCTCCTGGCAACAGCAGTCGCCACAGCGGAATATCCAGTCCGCACTACAACTTGGCACAGGTTTTACGCCGGATGCCCTTCCTGACGCAACCCAGGGAACACGGGGAATCGAACCCGGGCCTTCCGCATGGCAGACGAAACACCTACCACTGAGCCACCAGTGCCTGAATTACGGTTCGGAAGATCCCAGGTTCAAACCCCACAACCACCAGGTTGCCACTGTTGGGCCCTTGAGCGCGGCCCTTAACCCTCAACTGCTCAGATGTGTAATGAGATAGAAATGTAAGTCGCTCTGGATAAGAGCTAAATGTTAATAAAACCGGTTTACATTTCCTTATTTAACCTCATAACACCTAGTTACTTAATAAATGGTAGTAATTAACGTGTAATATGGTTTTAATAAGAAGAAGCTTGTTCAGAGTTCAGAGCAGTCCAGAGGAACTCAATGAAACTGAATTCCACAGACTCGGAATGAACTGAACCGAATCAGTGAACCGAATCAGTTCACACAGCAGGTTTACGCTCGAGCGGAGCCGCCGCTTATTTAAAGGCATAAAACAAACCGCAAACTAAAATAAACAAACAGGAAATGTTTTCCTTGTGGTGTCCGAGCAGGTATCGGTGATGAAATGTAACTTTAACTGTGTAGTTTGTTTAAAACTCGCGTATAAACACTGTGGTGATGGTGTGTACCAGGTGTAAGAGTAATGTTCTAATCCCTGTTAGACTCACACACCGAGGGAGACTTTACCTAATCACACCTCGCTTAAGTTTATTTTATAACTATTAAACAAGCCAGAAACTAACACATAAAGTCACTCCAAAAAAAACAACAACAAAAAAAAAAAAACCACACACACACACAGCACGTTTTTAAACACATGAGAAACTCCTAAGTTTCCGCACGAATCCAGGGCGCCTAAGAGAAGGAAGTCCGCTCACCTTCGCTCGGCCATTTCCTCCTCACATTTTATGGAACAGTCGCAGTGAAAGAAGTGCTTTCTCCTTCTCAGAGTTGCCTCGACTCGGATATAGAGCTGAGTGAGTGTGTCCCAGTCCCAGTAGATCTGAGGCGCACAGTGTGTGTGTGTGTGTGTGTGTGAGTGAGTGAGTGGGGGATTCCTGTTTCCCCTCCCGCCCTCTCGGTTTCTCCCGGTCCGAAGCTCACAGACCGGTTTGTTATAGGATCTGTGCCCGTGCTGCGCTCCACAGCTCAACGCTACAATCTGGCGACACCTTCTGGTTGATGGCTGTAATAGCAGGAGGTCGATTCTCGAAACATCTTCAAGTTCAGCCTTTATTCGTAACATACTTTATACACTATTATTACCAGACGCTCGCCTGTCTTCACATGCATTATAAACTTAAGTAACATACAATTCTTAATATAATAATATTAATTTTAGGTTTATAAATGTATATATTAAACCTAATAATATTAGGTTTAATATAATCTTGGTCCATGCTATGTTTTATTGCTAAGCTATAACAGCTTTAGCTCTTCTGGGAAAGCTTTCCACAAGGTTTAGGAGAGCGTTTATGGAGATTTTTGACCGAATTCTTCCTGATAAAACACCTAATTAGAGTGGAGACTGCAACCCAGGGCTTTTTGTCCAACACCAGTATCTCACCTCACAAGTGCGCTTCTGAAAGAAGGCAGGCGAGTGAATAGTTTTAGCAATATAGATTATTTCGCTGTACAGTGAAATTCTTCATCCTTTGCATATCCCAGATTTGTTAGTAGGCTGGGGTCAGCGTGTGGAGTAACCCGTTCATGTGTCAAAATGATTCCTAGAACTAGTTTCACAATTTGAGTCCTGGAATATGCCAGAACTGGGGGTTGAATCGTCAACCTTCCAATCAGTAACTCAGAGCATTAACACACTGCACCCTCTCTTCACCTACTTCCTCTTTCACTCACATATGCACTGCCTGGCCCAAAAAGTCACACAGGCTAGAATTTCAAACCCTCACCTTAAGCTTTAAATACAGCACACAATGTGGTGGTCAGTTCATGTGAGGAAATGATTCCTCATGCTCTCAGAACCACTCTTACCATTTGAGTCCTGGAATATAGCTGTGTCATCAGGGAAGAACACTTATCTGTTGATGTGATAACCTGGTCATTCAGTACATTAAGCCCAGACCTGACCAACCAAAGCAATCCCAGATCATAACACTGCCTCCAGAGGCTTTTACAGTGGCCACTATGGATGATGGGTGCATTGCTTAATGCACTTCCCTTTTTACTCTGATGCACCCATTACTCTGGAATAAGATCAATCTGAACTCATCAGACCACATGACCATGTACATTTCCCCAAAGTCCAGGTTTTCTCCTCCCTTTTACTGTAAATTGAATGCTTTTTTTTTCTTCAGTTTTTCTTTTTTTTTAGTTTCAGTAGTTTCAAATTCTTACCAGTACTAACCAAGGAGGTAGTGGACAGTCTTGTAAATATCATAAGTTGAATAAATGTCTCTGTTTAGAATAACTTCAGCTAACTAACTGAGGTTTGTATCCCAAATGATATAAGATGGGAACTTTCATGCACTATGTAGGGTGTAGAATCACTTGTTCTAAACACCAAGTAGTGCTTTTGTTCAGGGGTTAACATCAGGAGACTAATGATCAAGCTTTAGATGTCAGACAGATGGCCTCATATTTGCCTCTAGGATACTCTGATATACAGAGAAGTTCATGTTCAATTCTTGTGGCTCCAAAACCAAGCCCAAACTAACACCTCTCCACTTGCTGTCTGAGTTTTGCCAAACAAGCTGCTGGGCATCCATATTTTTCCATATTTCTAATTTATTTAAAAAATAAATAAATAAAAATTAAAAAACTTGTTATTTAATACTTTATATTCTTGAAATGTCTCATTTTCATATAAAAAAAAAAATCTGGGCATCTGTGGTTGTATAAGCATTGCACTGCTTGTCATACAGTGTATGACTATGTATTTTAATTTAAATTTAAAGCCAAACAGCACCACTTTGGTTTTATTTGTCCATAGGACATTCTTCCAGAAGTATTGTGGTTTGTTCACAAGTTGTTCAACAGAAGAGGTTTCCTCCTGGCACTCGTCCAAATAAACAGTACTTGTTCAGTTTTCAAATTGTGCTGTCATGGACTTTAACATTCAACAGTCAGGCCTGTGGGGTCTGGGATATAAGTCTTGTTTTTCGTCATATTTTCTTAAAATTGAGACCCATTATGATCAGAAGATTTTTATGATATTATTACACACACACACACACACACACAAACCCCGAAACAGAACTAAAGTACTGACTTTTGAACATGACTGTATATTTTATCTATTAAAGTAAACCAACTATTAAAGTAGTAATAGAAATCACAACATGGGCATTCAACACTTTATTGACAACTAACAAGCGGTAATAAATGTCCACACGTTAACTGAAACAAAAATAGAGATATGATTAATCTATAGAACTGTACAAGGCATTGTTATGTTCAAACCATCTGTCATATGAAATTGTCTTTCCATTACAGTAGTCCCTTTAAAAAGTGCTGAGGGAACTCCATAGGCCAACTGGGGATCCTTTTTACTAAAGTAACAACACAAAATCTGGTGCAAAAAAGGCTTTTGGTTCAGTCTAAAGAGTCTGGGTGTATCAAATGCTAAAAAAAGAAAGTGAACAAGTTCAGATCAAGTGAACAAGGCATCAAAGCATGAACTAACAAGCTAGCAGATGCTAATGTCAGATATGGAGGCTTGTCAGGTTCTGACCCGCTCTCCGCAATACTTGCATGAATATAAGCCATGTTTCCAGCCAAATGAGAAATAAAATACTATGGAATGCTTTCAAAAATGGTGTACTTTAGATTTCAGTGGGAGTAAGACGCTTTGGGAAAGATTTTACTGCATGTCTGGTATCCACTTGTGCCTTCAAACTAGGTTTGTCCAATTCCAGTCAGAAATGATGTGTGTACCAGTGCTGGATATTGTTATCTTACACGTAGTTGTTCTTTTATTATTATTTTTATTTAAAATTACACAAAATTTGTGTTACTGTACTGTAGCTTTCCTTCTTAACATTAAGATATTTTCCACAGAGCCACTACTCACTCAAGGAGTTGTCAGTTGTGTCTGTGAAAATTCCTGGAAACCAACAGTTTCTGAAACGAGTTATTGTTCCTATGCTCATGAATTATTGATCTTAATGGTTCCTAAAAGTTTCTACATGTATACTGAATTTGCATTACAAGTTTTGCCACATAGCATAATTTTACCATTTTATTAGCAGATTGAACTATATTTGATCATTTTCTTTGATATTGCTATCTATTTTGGACATCTCTTCCACATTAAATGGCTTGGATGGAAACATAGCTTTTTTTCATATCTTTGAATGAGCTCTTCTGTTCTGAACTGTTTCAACAAATGACTAGGAACAGAAAGTCAACTGTTGTTAAGATGTGCAGATCAATAAAATATGAACATGATTAAAAGCCAAAAAATATGCCAGATGGCCTCGAACGTTGTGTGTCATATAAAATATACTTTAACATTTACAGCATATTAATTTGCAAACGTACATTCAAATACATACTGCCATTTTATATAGTTGCTCAGACTTTAGTAGCACCATGTATAGCACAAATACCTAAGAAGAATTAGGTTAAAAGGAAATTCACACTTGATAATCACATCAAACCGTTATCGGCATGTCATTAAAAAAAAAAAGAAAAGAAGCAAACAACCAAATACATTTGTGTCAGTAAGTAATATGTTTTTTTTTCTTTATCCTATTAATGGGACACAGTACAACATCTGAAATACTTTTCTTGTTGCACCCAGTTTAAGGAGAGGCAGTGCTTTTTTTTTCTTCCTTTTTTTTTAACTGATCAGGCCCACTCCTGAAACTGTTGTGACTCTAACCGCTAGTAGTAAGAATTTAAAGAAATGGTGAAGGGACCTTACTTGGTGAATACTAAGTTTTTCATAGACAGGTCCGAATTATTTGGCAAACCTAAAAGTAAGAGTGTCTATAAAGAGTAGAAGAAAAGAAAATTTTTCAACAGCTTAAGTAAAAATATATGATGTGCTTTAATTTACACCCACCTATAAACATTTTCCAAATAAAACCCTTGTTTAAAAGATTTTTTTTCTTGCCAAAAAGGAAAAATAAAACCTGGCGAGGAAAGGAGAGCGCATAAAAGCAGTGTGTAAAAGACCTGCATTCTTACCGTACTTCTTTGTACAAATGTTACAGCTGCTAATATGTCAACCCTCCTGTTCTGTTAATTTCTTTCAGTGTCTTACTGACTCACACCAAATGTTCACATTTTTATAGCAATGCATTATAATATAGATTATATAAACAGTTTGACAGCAAACACACTAGAAACATAATTTTTTTAAATTTTACTTATTTTGGCAAATATTATTCTCTGACAACAAGGTAGTTTTCACCTAAACATTTAATTTGAAAAAAAATGCCATATAACCTAATTTTAGATTATTTTGAAGCTCAACCTTTTTTGAGCTTTCACCTCAACTTTTCAGCAAAAGATGACAGACCTTGATAAGCTAATCACGTCACTTCTTTCTGTCAGTGAAGCAAGGATACACAGTGGCTTTCATGAGTGGTTTGAATGTGTTCAAGCGTTTTTTCTACACTGTTACTTCATTGCATCATTTCAGCACTAATAAATGACAGGTATGCATTGCGTAACATCCATGATACATTTTGTAGAATAGGATATTATGCAATTTGGATGTTGTTTAAACACCATATTATACACTTAAAAAAATTCCACGATGTTGGATAATTTAGTGCATTATGGTCAATCAGAGAGAAATGACATTACAAAACCTTAAATATCTACACATGATTTGCTGACCTATCCATTGTGAGAAGGAAATGTGGAAGATGGAGTTAAACGATCATACAAAATTTACACCTATAGTCCAAATAATTTATCATAACATTTTAGAATTTGTTACTTTTAATTCCCCTCATGACCTAAGCATGCATAAAATATTATGTACTAGTTGTACTAGTACTTCTTGCTTATTTAAAAACAAAATGAAACACATTCTCAAAACTTTTCATTTTACTGTCAAACGGGTCAAAATTTATATGAATTATTACCAATATAGCTAAATTATTGTAATCAACAAGATATTTAGATCAAAAAAGGCTTTTTTGTTTCTACAGTATATATTTGCACATATAAAATGGCAAATTTGAGTCTCAATGGTGTTAAAAGGCACAAATGCCAAAATTTGTGTTAAAACTCCTTTTGTCATATGAATGTGAATTTTGCATGATTTCACAAAACACCAACTCCATCTCTCACCGTTTTCCCAAAGGCCTGTAGTAATGTTTGTGGCAATATTACATATGCAAATTGTAATTTGTAACATTGATAGAATTGGTTAATGTAAAAATTTAGCAAACTTTTTAACTCAGTCACTGGCACTGGAACGAGTTTTGCCGAACACAAAAGCTTTTTAGTTGTAAAGTTTTTAAATGATCATAAGAAATGTAAAAAAATAAATAATAAATTTCAGTTTATGATGCGTCATGAGTCTCTTCCCCTAATAGTTTAGATCACCTGATCACACATTTCCTGAGGGTTGCAGCACTATCTTTCTTTAGACACATTCAATTTCTTACATAGGTATTACTTTCATAAAAAGTGCATCATGGCTCCCAAATGCATTTAAACCAGTGCTAGTGATAGTTTAAAGTGTCTAAACAAAGAAAACAGAATTTTTTTTTTTAAAAATGTTTTGCTATAAACAACTAGATGTGCCAAAATGAGTAAGAAAAAGTCATTTTTTAAAAATGAAATTTATTTCATTTTGCTGTCAAACTGTTCATATATATATCTCAAATAGATTGTGGGTCTATCATTTTTAAACGGGCCATTCTGTCGTAAACAGAACATAAGGGTTTAACACGTGTCTTAGTAGCATGGCCTCGAGGTTGGCCAGGATATCAGTTAAAGTGTTGTTGGACACTGAGGCAGTTATGGAAAGAAATAGAGAAAGAGGGAATGTGCCACATGGTCTGAAGCTGTGCAGTGAAGACAAACACACAGCCTTCAGCACTTACAGAAGTAAAAAACAAACAAACAAAAAAAAGAAAGTAACAAAAAAAAACACCTTTCCACAACACAAAACTCAGTCCAAATAAGTCAACTTTCTTTCACTTGTAACTTTCTCATCACTCCCACAACCTCACCTCCCAAATGTTTGATGAAGAAGCGTGCTCTTGAAGCCTTGCTGATCTCTGTAGTATTAGTTATGTAGCATGATGGACAGACTTAAAAGAGGGACAGACAGACAGACTGAAAAGAAACTGAGCCTGGAGGCTGTGGCTGATGCGGAAGACGGACGTGGACCAAAGAGGCAGAACGAGAGAACGAGAGGTAGGAGAGAAAGAGGTTGGTTGTAGGCTAGAGGTAAACTTCTGTACACTTCCTTTGAAAGTTAAGAGTCTTCTCTGAGGAATGAGGCATTGACAGCAGGCCCCTACAGAAAGTCAGACAGAGACCTGGAATTAGCTGCAGTCACAGTGGGCGGTGCCGATCCTCCGTTATTCTTAATAAAACCTCCTCTTCGTCATCGTTGTCCTCTTCCTCCTCCTCCTTCTCCTTCTCTCCTTCTCTCTTCTCCTCTTCTGTTCGTCCACTCCACATTGGCTTATTCACTGTGTCCTCTGAGGAGCCCAAACGTGCGGATGGAGGAGAAGAAGAAGTGGGAGGGGCTGAGGAAGAGAGCTGCGTCTTTGTTCTCAATCCCAAAGCCTCTCTCAGAAGTTCTGTCCCCGCCTCTCTCAGCAACAGTGCAGGAGTGGCCAGAGTAGTAAGGTAGACGACTGAAACCGATCCACTGGCAGAGGACAGGAGGCCACAGTCCCTTCCTCTGGCCACTCCCGCCAGGTCACGTGGGCAAGGCCGGTTATGGTTGCTAAGAAACGTGTATGTGTGGTCCACGGAGCGGCTGAAGTGGGCCCAGTCCTCCAGGCTCAAGGTGAAGTTGAGGTTAAGATCGTAGGCGTGCTCATCGAGTGTGTACAAGGGTTGAAATTGACTCTTTCCTGCCTCGTCCTTATCCTTCCCATCCTTCCCAAATCTGCCCTCTATGTAGGCAAATCACACACACACACACACAGATTCACATTTGCTGTTCGACATTAGAAACAGAAAGGTTCTCAGTATAAAACGTCAATGTAGAAAGATTACAGACATGCCCTAGATGGAATGGATTGATGTTCACAGTTTCAATATGGAGCAAATTAAGCAAACAGTGATGAGAGAAATAAACCAGGCACATGACCAGAGAGAGGAATAAAGGCATAGAAATGCTCCAGGCAGTCCCCTAAAGAACCAGAAAAATGTCATAAGTGATTTGTTGATGAGCTGAAATGAAGGAGGTACATCTACCCCTATAATGGTGCAAAAAAACAAACAAACAGAACAGCAGTCTGGGTAAAAAAAAAAGGAAAAAAGAAAAAAAGATATAAATATCCATGCAGACAGATAAAGCAAGAATCCTTCTCTGAAACAAGCAGGTAGGAAAGCAAGTCAAAGAAAACTTAGGTCAAATAGGAGGAAAGGGAAAAGATGGTTTAGACTTGGCGGTGGTTAAGTGGTCTCATATCCCAAAGGAAGGTGAAGAAGCAGAACAGTCCAAACTCACAGCAATTTGGAGGCAGACTTCCTCATTTTGGGCCATTTGCGACGCTGAAATTGCCTAATGCCACAAGCAATGATAAAACAGTGTTACTCTGCCACCCAAAGTCAAGCAGATGACCAAGGAGAGCCAATCAGAAGGCTTGCAAGCTTTAACATGTAACATCTCAGCGGCCAGAGAGAACATGCAAGGAGACGAGAGACAGAGCGAGAGAGAGAGAGAGAGAGAGAGAGAGAGAGAGAGCAGTGTAATGCCCTCTATGGAACTAAAACAAAGGAGAAGACAGTGTAGTAAATGCCAAAAAAGTCCCAACTAGACATAAAAAACTGAGAATATTCAGTCCAGTGGAAGACATTAATAACCATTAATAAAAAAAAAAAACGTCTTTATATCAGAAATCATATTAAAATTGCGTTGTATTTAATTCAATTCAATGGAACGGAATTTAAAACTCATTTTAAATAATAATATTGTTTTTCATAACAATTGTACCAATTCAAATTTAATTGCATCCTTTTTGTTAATACTCCATCTTTAATAGGCTTTTTATTTCAGTCCTCAATTAATTCATATTTAGGGAACCCTTTATGTTGGTCAGGTGGGTGGTGCACCTGGATCCTATCCCAGGAACGCTGTGGGTGAGCTGGGAAATACACCAGTCCCCCTTACGCAAAGAAAATATATTTCTCCATATATTGAATGATTTAGTGTTCTGATTTACTGGTAAAATAAAAAGATTTTATAATGTTAATATTCCTCATTTATAGACTAACTAATACTAATTATTAATTAACAGAAAAAAAGATATTCATATTCCAAAATATATTTAGAATATACAGAATAATATATTATATTGATATGTTACAACATATTGAAAACTATATAATGAAGTGCCGCTTTTTATACAGTATATTGAGAAATATATTAAAATATATTCAAATGCATATCTTAATTCAACTTTATACTTCATAATATATTGAATTTGACTGAATATATTATTATTATTATTATTATTATTATTATTTTTACAATATGTCATTCAGATGACTTTATAGACATTAATCAGAGCACACCGACCATGCAAAAGGGTGTGTATAATGCTTAAACATACATAAAGTTTCAATAATGTTTCAAAACAATTATAAGTAGAAATATAATGTTTTTTGTCTTCAATGCCATATATATACTAAAAATCTTGCATATGATGCATCATATATATATATATATATATATATATTGATATTTTTTTTTCTGTAAGGGGTTTGACAGGGCACCATTCACACCTTCTGTAGGGACAATTTACTGTCGCTAATCCACCTACTATCATAATGGTTGTAATGACACCAGACTACTCAGAGGATACCCACAGATCAATAAAATTAAAATTTAAAATTTGTCTTCTCCTTTATTTTACTACTAGCATATATCTAACATGTGTAGCCTGTTTTCAAACTGTTAAGGTGTGTGTTGTGTTCGTTAACCACTCTGCATTCATCAATGCAAGCAAACTGTTGGCTAAATCAATGCTGTTTCTAGCAGACACTCAGTCTGAATCATACCATTCTGTTAGTGTCATACTACTCTACTCAAGTCATGAATTCATTTAACGAAGATACCTGTATTCATCATAGCTGCTTCTCTCTTTGCCTCCTGAAGAAGAGACAATATCATTAGTTAGAGAGCGGAAAGACAGATAAAGTTAAAGTGACGCACACACTCCTTTGTAAAATAATGAGCTGACTGGCCTATTTACTGTACATGCTTCTTGTTGTATTCAGCTTGTACTACTATTGTAGATTACAGTATATTAGCTGCTGCTTGGATTAATACGTAATTAATAGTTATTTCTTTCAAACTAACATGTCAATGAAACTGACTTCTGCTGTGTCCAGTAGGCAATGAGAAAAAATACTGTATATATAAAGAAGATATAGCAACGTAAGCTGTATGACTTTTTTTCTTATTTAACAAATTATTATGGATTTTCATGAACCTCATTGCGTACTACAACAATCAGCAGTCATGAAGAAACACACGAGAACAGGTTCGTCTTCACAGGACGCTAATAATAGACACCTGACTTTAGCAGCAGAGCAGCTCGGGTACTTAACATGAGAAGGTCTGTTTGCATGAAAACAGAGAACAGAAAGCAAGGCAGGGCCGGGGTCATGTGAGGATGAGGATGACGAAGACGTGGGGATAGTACTCTCAGCACCACTGGTATGGAGAGCGAGCACTGGGTGTAGTCTGACAGCAATTTGATAATCCAGCACATATCTCAGCTTTAAGTAAGTGTAGTCATGTATCTGTGTGAGTGTGTGTGCATGCATTAGCATGTGTGTGTCACTCACCCAGGTCCATATTGCGTATGCGGGGGTTACACTGTTTGTGGCCCTTGCAGCCTTGCAGCTCCACGAGCTGAACGTGCATTTGGTTCAGAACGTGCCGATCCAGTGTGTTTACCGCGTTGATCAACTATAAACACACAAACGCAAGACTGTAGGACTGGCATTGCAGATTAGGACATATGCCTGACTTCGTGTTATGGAGTTCACAATTTTCATCTCATGAGTTATGGTTGACTAATAGAGTCCATCCGATTATATCTCTTTAGCTTCATCTTTCATTATTGTGAGTAAAACTTAGATTTTTTTCTTGAAAAGACATCTAGGGGTCAAGACAGAATTTTGTTGTTTATTGAGTGGAATAAATGGAGTTTATATGTGTTGGCTGTACTGTAATAATAATTAATATTGTATCTATGCTCAAATATATGTGTGTGTATAATAATGTAAACACGGCAGCGTTCCAGAACAAACAATGTCTCTTTCAGTGTAACAGTCTGCCACTGATGCATGATCAGAGAAGCATCTAGTCATGACCTTGAGTAATGCCCATCCTCCTGCACAAAATCCTCCTTCACTGGGCACATTTCCTCGATTCAGATCATGAAATTGAGCAAGCTGAGAAAGACCCATGCAAGCAAGTCACAGTTACTGTAATACCAGTCAAATTAGTAAACGCTGCACGATGGTAGAATGCAAGATAAGTTCCTTAGATTTAATATGGATGATTATTGTTGCTATTGTTGATACCATAAGTAATTCAAAACCTAACCTCTGTGACAGCCACAAGATTGGATGAAAAAAACTCTCTCACAACATTGTGGTTAGAGGCAGATTGGCTTAAATTTCTATAGACTCAAATGAGCAGCTGAGGATTTCAATTTTTTTTTTCACAATGTTCAATTGTCTAGTATTTGTGCCCATTTTAGCTTCAGATACCTGTTCTTAGCTAACAGGAGTGAGACAGTAGTGTACATGTACACTATTTAGTTTTACATGTTGGTAGAGTAACACTTCCTATATTTGACCCAATCGAAACCCACGACTTTCAGAAGGTTTTCACAGACTGGATCACATACTGTATAGTAACTCTTCTTCCTGTTCTTTTATTATTGAGTCCTTGAAGAAGGATGGGTGCCGGCTGTCCGACATCCACCAGCATTAAAGACAAACCACGCAGTGGGAGACCATAAAACTGTGTCTACTGACACAAAAGTGTGTACCACAGTGACACCTAATTTTATTTTTTTTTTCAAAGAGCATTTAAGAGTCGGGTTCAGTGATGGCGCAAACACATTTCTTGTGATGGAAGCTGTGTTGAGTAGACAGAGCAGCGGTTTATAACTCCGTCCCTGGAAAACCACCTGCCCTGCACATTTTCATGCTTTTCCTGGTGTGCTGGGAGCTGAGAAAGCATGAAAATGTACAGAGCAGTTGGTCTTCCAACACTGGGGTTGGGAACTCCCAGTGAGCTAAAGGAGAACTACCGTTACAGAGGAATTCATACTTTAACAACATGTGCAATTTTATTGACCATACCCACTTTTGCCTTTCTTTTGGTAAAACACGTATACTGTACATGGTATAAAAGCACAAAGCTAATCAATCTGTGTCTGTGCCAAAAATATTAATCCTTATCCTTTACTTTAGGAAAACTTATAAAACTTCCATTTTTATATTGTGCCAAAATTCTGACCTGGTATGGATCTGTGTTAAGGTCAAAGTATTCCAGGAAGCCTGTAGCAAACTCGCAGAACAGGAAGTTATGCGTCTCATTGATGGTCCTCATGCACCAGTACGTGTTGTTGTTGGCGCTGGTGCAAGCACAGAAAGACCCCACTGTAATCAAGAAAGCATGGCCATGAGTAAAATGTTCTAGCAGCCACTAATTAAAGACGCGTGTGTTTGTGCGTGTTTGCATGTCAGGCATACAGGTCCAGAAGGGGGCAGTCTGCCAGTGCTGGTTATCATGTGTGAAGCAGGTGAGGCCTGGCATGCTGCATGTGTCATTGTTACGCAGGCGCTTCAACATCTTCCTGAGCTTCTTCCTGCGCTTCTGCTCCATCATCAGCCAGGCCTTCTTATCCTTCTCCTGGGCTTTTCTGCAGGGACAACATGGTAAATCCACTGATAGACACTCAAATACACACAATCATACAATTATTATTATTATTATTATTATTATTATTATTTACTGATTATAAATTAGTGTGTCTTTCACAAAGGAACTAATAAACATGGGGAAAAATAAGCTACGACTAACAGAACTAACAGTTTTCTTTCTAATCTCACAAGCAAGTGTTTTGAATGCTAATAGCTAGTTGTACAAAATGCATTGTGCAAATGAGATCTTTTCCTCACTATGATATCTAATCCTTAATTGAATCTGATGCTCAAAACGTAAAAAAAAAAATCAAGTAAAAAAGTATCTAGAAGAGATAAGGTGAAAAAATCTTATTTGATTTATTTGAGACACATGACACCAGACGATTGCTGCTTTTCCTGCTGCATTTGTTCATAGATGACTATGATTGGCCAGTGTCGTCATGATTGATATGAGAGTTGGGAAATGCATCTGCCCCAAACACATTTCCATTATGCCTGTTATTATTATTATTATTATTATTATTATTATTATTAATAATTGGTTGAACATTTTGACTTTTTGTACATACAGAATTCACAAACTTCAACAAAAGTGTTTAAAATAATAAGGACCAAACATTAAAATGTGCAAGTAAATGTGGTTTGAGTTACAGTACTTGTCTATATACCTTACCTCATGCAGATGAAAAACACTCCCGCCCACACACACACACACACACACACACTTCACTTTTGTTGTTCACCTGAATGGATGCATGCTGTCTGTTTTATATTTTCTCAGCTTATTCTTGAACTTGGACTTGTAGCTGAAACATTTCAGAGAATATGCAATTTAAATTTTACACACACACACACACACACACACACACACACACACACATATATATATATATATATACACAGTACTGTGCAAAAGTCTTAAGCACCATTTTATATGCTGTACCAATTTTGTTATATATGTTTATCATGTCTGCATAATTATGTACAAAATCATTCAGTATTTCCATATATAACTTAAAAAGTACAATATATGCAAGGCTGTAAAGAAAGAAATATAGTACAAGACAGACCAGTTTTCAGATGGAAACGAAAACCCTAATGTACGCTTCTGGGATTTGCATAAAAATAGAGCGAGTGTGACAAAGGTACCAGAAGGACTTGTATTCTCCAGCAAGCTCAGTAAAACCTAACAACTGTTTTCTTATAAAACTGCACAAATCTTTATTTTATTACTATTTATTGCTCTTTATAGAAGTTTCTTTTATGCAGAAATGTTTCCAAAAGCATCTTTTGCTTATGCCATATTTCATATATATCAAAGAACATGTGTAAAACGATGCATTATGCTTGTCATTCTTACATGTACTTGCTGCAGTCACAGTCCCCGGGCCTCACCCTCTTCAGATGCCCTCTGACCTCTCTGAGATTCTTTATCTTCGTCTGTAGTGTCTCAATCTGAGGGGTAAGGATGGAATCTCCATTACAAATGTCTAAAAGTGTGTAATGTTTAGGAAGAGCGTGGGTATACAGTGTGTATTTATGCTCTATGTTTTGCTCACCTCATGATCGATGTGGAGTTTATGATCTTTCCAGGCCTGCAGGGATTTGTACAGTCCTACGTCGCACTTCACTGTATCGTTGGCCAGGATAGAACACCTGCGAACAAAACCGAGTCAGTCATTTAGATCTTAGATAATCTTTGTGCTAGAGTTCATTTGTGGGCTGAAAAATGTAGAGAGGAGCCTGAAGTGCTGTTCAGTACACAACTGCATGACAATATTACTGTACAAATCATAGCTTTATTGCAGGAGCTTTGGACTGATATGATTCAAAATGAACAGATTTTGGAAATGTTTAATAATTACACAGTAAATGAAGATTTGGCTATTACGAACTAAGTGCTAAAAAAGTACTAAATAAGAACGTTTCTGGCATTAAAGAACAAATACAGTAAATAACACTGAAATTCTAGTATCTTCATTTCTGCCAAATATCCAGTGTGAGTCTATACGCAGTAGATCTTTCTAGTGAAATAATTGTTAAATGTCTAGGATTAAATAAGCTATTGCACCTGGATGTGTACTTTCATCTTTACAATGTTTAATTTTCCTGATATTACACATATCCTGCCATTTTCACACTAACTCACAGAGAGACGTTCATGCTGTAATTCTGTAATGAAAAAAAAAAAAGCTGTGAAATCGCTTCATTTTAAATACAGCATTATTATTATTTGTAAAACTCGGTACTTCTTTGTTTCTTTGGACCATTTAGAGCCTGCTGTAAACACACACATACACACACACACACACACACACACACACACACACACACACACACACACACACACACACACACTCACACACACACACATACTCACACACACACACATACTCACACACACACATACTCACACACACACACATACTCACACACACACATACTCACACACACACATACTCACACACACACTCACACACACACGCACACATGCACACACCTTACATCTTACCTGTGCGTGACTTTAATAGATGAGGGCAATGTCAGGCTGTTGCTGGTTTGCGGCTCAGCAGTTGCACCCATCCCGCTGAACACCTCCTCCTCCTGTTGGGCGTGGCTCAGGTTTCTGATGTTGACTGGTGAGAATTCTCCATCCAGATCTACTGCATATAGATCTCCATCTATCTCCACAGACAGCGAGCGAGCGTAACGGTTCCTGGAGTAGCTTTTCAGGGTCTTCATTTCTGCCAAACACATACGTGCAAGTGTGTCAACCCGGGTCATTCTGTAATGTCTCATCCTAATTACAGTAGCTGTGGTTTATTCCTGTGGGAATTTCACTATGCCAATTTCACTAACGATGAAGCATCTCAGATGAGTGATGAAGAATGTTTAAGACTGTAACTTAAAACTTAAATGCTCAGTGAACACTGCTAGACATTCAGGAAGGAAGCCAACCTTCATCCACTAGAGGGCAGGGGAGCATCACGGAGAGATGAAGTAGGCGCGAGTGGACGCTACAGAAGGCCGCACATCTCTCTTTGTACAGCTGTAATGCTTTCTTGTAAATTTGTCGTTTTGCCTCTATAGTGCATAGCACATAACCAAAAACACTGTAACCACATTAACGGAGAGATCCTTCTTCTGACACTCAAATTTTTTTTCCTGTGTAGTCTGTCAAGGAAGAAAAAGGTATTCCATTTGTTTATTCATAAAAAGTCCATTATGAAATTATCACTTGAGAAACTGAAACATATACAAGTATACAAAAATAAATAGACATATATACTGTATATATATATAAATAGCAAATATATTTTGCTGACTTTTCTTTTTAACAGCTGTAAGAGTAACGTTTTGTCTAGGCTTGGCCAGGATTATCAGATCCTCACTATCTTGATGTTTTCCCCATTTTCTTATTTGAACTATAATTCTGTTAACAGTAGAAAAGGCTATTTCAAGATCACTAAAACAAGTCATAACAATGTAGGTGCATACAAATTGCCCCCAGTGTCAGACAGGCTCCAGGCCCCCCTGCGACTCTGCACACAGGATAAAGCGGTAGAGACGATGAGTGAGTGAGAGAGTGAGTGAGTGTATAACAGGGTATAAACCAACTGTGATGCATCATTAAATTTAATAAAAGTCTTCAAATTGATTTGAAACACAGTTTCTTCTGTTTTCATGTGTGTAGTCATTTTTATTTAATTACTGCATGCTTTGATTTCAAAATGTGTGTGTGTGTGTTTTTTTTTAATGAGGAGGAGATTTCCTTTCTGCCTCTTCACTCCGTTTGCTATTACACTGAAGGTTATTGTGTAAAATAAAAAATATTGCTCATCATAATAATTGTAAAAATTAAAATTTAATTTAAAATCTTTTTGGAACAATTTATTAACATATACTGTCTGGTTAAAAAAATGTAACACCTTTTTGACTTTAATTATAGTACGCGATATGCTGGCAAGTTCATGTGTGGAAATGATTCCTAAACTCCTAAATGTGATAACCTGCTCATTCAGTAGATTCGGGTCATCAGCTGAAAATCATTTTATTGCCACAGAACATCGCTGAGCCTCGACCTGACCAACTGAAGCAAAACATCATAAAGACTTTTACAGTGGCCACTATGTATGACAGATGCATTGCTTCCTGAGCTTCCTTTCTAAAATAGGGTCAATTTGGACTCATCAGACCACATGACCTTTTTCATTGGTCTTTTTCCTCCCCAGCAATCTGAAGCCGTTTCCTGATGAACCTCACTAACAAGTGTTTTACTTATAGTTACACAGCTGTTTAGTCCCAATCCTCTTACTTTCCCTGTTACACATGGCTGTAATTTCTGTTTTTTTTTTAATGATGCAGATTGTTTAGGAAATCTCAGATTCAGCCCATTTATGATTTTAATATCAATGTTAAATTTTTCCATACAACGATTTTTTTAATTGCTGACATTTCATTCACCTTTCAGTTTATCTTCAGCAAGCAGGTTGGGAATGCACCCAGAATGGGATGCCAGTCCATTGCAGAGCACCATGCACACACACACACACACACACACACACACGCACGCACACATTTACACACTCTTTCACACCTAGTGGCAATTTATCGTGGCATGATTTTGGGAGGTGGGAGGAAACCGGGGACTCCAGTTGAGTGCTCCAAACAACAGCAGCTTGCTATTTCATTCAAATGATAGCAGAAATAATTTCCTCTGGTTTGCCCTCACACTCTTATTATCTGTTGTTTATTTTTCTTCTCACAGTTGAATCCATGCTACTCACACTTGATATGTTGTGATATTTGAGGTTTTAAACCTAATTGAAAAATCCTCTGAACTGCTTACACTTTAACCCTCTGACTATATGATATAATTTTTAATAAATAGGTTTATTGTGGGAAAACTAGAAGTATCATTAGCAATAACTAAATCACTTTTAAGTACATTCTTGCATTTAGTTAGCCCACTCGCGCATTGTCTATACCGCTTTATCCTGTCTACAGGGTCGCTGGGCGTCTTGTGCCTATCCCAGGCCATGAGGTGGGGTACACCCAGGACAGGGTGCCAACCCATCACTGGGCACACACACAAAAACACACTTACTTTCAACCCTATGAGCAATTTGAGAACGCCAGTTAGTCTAATCTGCATGTCTTTGGAGTGTGGGAAAAAACCGGAGTACCTGGAGGAAACCCATCAAGCATGGGGAGCACATGGAAACTCCATGCACTCAACCCTAGCATGGTGGTGCAAGGCGACAGTGCTAACCCCTAAGCCACCATGCTGCCCTTGCCTAAACTATTATTATTTAAGAAAAGATTTCTACATAATTTTCCTACATTATTGTTCTGCTACTTATCCATGAAAAACCAACGACAGTATTTACTGCCTGTTCAGAACAGCATACAATTAGGTGTCATGATTGACAGTGGTGTCTCCCTAGGAAGTGAGAAAGCGCTAAAGCTAGAAAGGCATGTGGGAAAGACTGAGCTTAGCCATGCGACTACTTTATATTCCACTTTGTATAAACTAAATGTGGTTGTTTTTGTTTTGTAGATATTTTTAGCAGTACGGTGGCTGGGTAAGATTATACTTTGTGGGCATGACAGTGCTACTTTTCCTTCAGTCTAGTTTACAAAGCTACGCTAATCAATAGAGCATGACGGAGCAGAACATAACCAGCAAGTATAGCACACATGGTTTAATAAAACACATTAGAATAAACTCATTGAACTATCCACTATCATGCTGTGCTGAGCGTAACCATTTAAGGTAATGAGCTTTGCAGCAAAACTATGCTCTACCTTTATGTGAAGCAATTTATTAATACAAACATGAAAACACTGAAAATGTACTTGGGGCGTTCAAGTCAAATTAGGATTTTTGGTTCTGAAAAATAACGGTACTAAAAAAGTAAAAAAACTGTAAAAGGTAAAAAACTACCTTTATTACTCTTTATTATCCTCTGCTACACATTTATGCACTTAGTCTAAAGTTTTACTAGAGTTTGGATACCATTGAGGTGAAAAGTCTTCTTCTTAGCATGCTGAAGCCATGATTGGATTGCTTACTTTACATCTGAAACACTGGCCTCCCAGGAACTCCTTTAATGGCACAAAAATGTGGAAACACAGAGAGAAACTGTACTGGACTGTACAGAGGATGTGGCAATAAGTCCCAGCCAAGTTCCTGATATGTTCAAGTGGTTTTGGTGTGCACAATTCCCATAAGTATATGCATCTCTTCCGCAAGTTGGTGACAAGTTATCTGTCCATTTCCATGGTTTTCAGCCGTTCCACTTCAGGGCTTTTTAAAACGCCTTCACCATTTACATGTTTTACTGCAGCTAAGAGTCTCTTCATAATACTTCACTTGAAGTCTTTTGTAAATGTCACTCGGTTTTATACCTTTCATCAGGTCTCAGTTTGACTTGAACGCCCCTCATACTTTTCACGACATCCACAAAAATGTGTGAACTATATAAAAACACACCTTGCCTACCAGAACCACCAGAAGACCTTGTACTGAAAAAATATTGTTAATAAAGGAAATCATTATGGTAGGCTTAAATCTAAACCTAACCCTAATCCTAACCTCTGTAGCCAATCATATGGATGATGATTACCTCAATAGTAGCACAGTGACTCTGCTACAGTAATTCCCATGCCTTTCACCATTAACAAAATTACTAACATTCACTATTACCACACAGAACGGATTACCCTGAATATATTTGTACATCCATTATGGCATTCATCTTCCTTAACCACTTGATCCTGATCACTGTGGATCCACTGCTCGTCCCAGGGTACACCGGGCACAAGGTGATAATACACCCTAGACGGGATGCCAGTGTGATATGATGGGATACACATTCACACACTCATTCACACTTGATAGGAACTTACAGTACTCAGTCCTCCTGTGGGAAAGTGGAGAACCCACAGGAATGCCACACAGACATGTTGTGCCACCATACACCTCATGCTTAAAATAGTGGACACAAAATGGGTAAAAAAAAACAAAACTGGAGCTGAACTGGATTTTATTTAGCTTAAAATCAGGCAACCAGATGCTAAGCAAGCAGAAAAGAAGTCGTTAGGGGTAAACGAGAAGCTGACACAGTCAGCACACCTCTACTAAATATAATCCCTCTTGATTTAAACACAGCTGAACTGAATCGCTTAATTGAAAGAGAGTGCATCAATTATCTTTTTTTTTGGCAGTTGATGCTAAATTCTCCAGAGTCGCCGAAGATAACTATAAAGAGCTAATTATGAAAATGAGTTCAGAGTGGTTATAATATTACTACAAAAAAAGAGAAAAATCTCAGAAATCTGCCTACAGCTTGAACATCCTGCCATCTTGTTCTTAACTTTATAAAGTGTGTTAGGCAAAGAGGGTGTTTTTTCCCATGTGAAATTAGTTTCTCACAGCCATATGAAGGATAACTCGTATATATTTACACTAAAAGACAAACACTGTATGCATGTATGTATCAGTGTGTTCATGTGCATCAGCTTTCTAATCAAATTCTTCCCAAAGTAATAATAATTTTGACGTAAAATATGGATGCTGCATTAAAAAAAAACACAATCATGCAAATTGTTCATATGAATTTGGAAGTTATGCACCACATGCGTTATTCTAACAAAGTGCAAATGGTTATATTTGCTCAATGTGGGTTGCACGGCCTGATTTGTTAGTATGCATATCAAACCTCCTCGATCCTCTTTGTTTAATCAGTTGAAAAAGCTATTTAAATACATCTTGAATGCTGATTTCCTCATATGAAATGGAACACAACCGTCCAAAAAGTATGGATGTGATCTTTCTATTATGCACTGAATTCTGTTGATTGCTTACTTTTTTTGGACAGCAGAGTCTTTTTCTTCATTGTCTCGAGCCTGTAGTTGCTTAAGTCACAGTTGCATTCTTCAGGCTCTGTGTTAGGTTTAGTGTTGGCGCTGGGAGTGCGTTGGTAAAACTGGGGCTTTGTGTTGGACACCAATTTCCTTACTGCAGAGAGACTGGCCATGCCTTTGCACTTATATAGCCTCAGCTTCCCGGTGGAGTCCTCCACACACTGCCACTTCTACAGAGAGAGAGAGAGAGAGAGAGAGAGAGAGAGAGAGAGAAAGAGAAAAAAGGGTGGTTGGGAATTTATAATAGGACATTCAAGGAAAGCTGTGAGCACTTGGGACATATGAGTACTTAGCTTGCTTAAACAAGCACATATACAGTAAGTAGGCCTTTCTCACTCTCTCTGCCTCTGTCACACATACTGTACACATAGCACTATTTTAAGCAAACACAATGCACACACCTCGACTTTTTTTTGGTCGACAGTCTTTTTGTTGTCACAAATGATCCGTGTTTATATAACACCTCTGACACAGCACAGGTGAAACTCGGCACTCGTGTGCATCGCATCAGCCTGTGTTTGTGTGTTTCCCATGTTTGTGTGTGCTTATGTGTGTTCGGGTCGATTAAGTGGTGAGAATTGCCTCGCTGATCTCTGCCTGCTCGCTTTGTCATCTGTAATTACCATGCAATGCCAAGTCCTCCTTGTTAAAAGCCTCGTTAATGAAGAGCTCGAGTTGTGCTCTTTTCATCTTACACGCTGGTGCTCGGGCACTGTCAGGTCATTAAAAGCGAGACGATGCTATAAAAGCTGGAGTATGATGCTCTGCAGCAGCCAGCTGGAAAAAAAGACGTGGACTAAAAAATGGAGGATTTTGATACAGTGTCTTGTTTCGGGCTGTTTCCGAATGCCGAAGGGATTTAGTGACAGTCAGTTATGTACCAGCAGCTCTGTTACTTGATTTCTTGTGTCATATGTACGGCCTGTTAAAATTAATGAGCAAAGTTAAACAGAGGAGTGACATTTGGAGAATATGGGGATAATAAACAGCAATAGTTTTAACCATGATAATTTATTTATTTATGACCAGGTGGTGTAGTAGATAGCACTGTGGCCTCGTACCCCCCGGGGTCAAGGGGTTCGATTCCTGCCTCAGGTCTGGGAGTGTGAATACGTGCCCAGCGATAGATTGGCACCCTGCCTCATGCCCAAAGTCTCCTGAGATACCGTAGGCTCCAGGCCCCCATGACCCTGTACAGGATAAGCAGTATAGAAGATGAATGTAGATATTTATTATCAGTAAGCACTTTGTCTTAAATAGGCTTAAAGTAAATGCAGTGCTTATGCAGTTCCATGATACAGTGTTGGATCGTGAGCTCAGGTTACCATCTGTGGGGTGTTTTGTGCATTATCCTGGATCTATATGGGATTCCTCTCATAGTTTTCCTCCCAACCTCAATCAGTAGATGTGTGTGATGCCCTGCGATGATATCACATACAGTGTCTATCCAAAGATTTCAGCTTGCGTCTAGACATCCTGTGATAGACTGTGTAACCTCTAGAAGATAATGAGTCTAACTTTCTTGCATAATGGATTTTACTTTTTTCCCCAAAGTACTTATTAAAGTATATTTTGTTTGATTTATCCTTCATTTAAGATTCAAAGGGGACTTTTTATTCATTTTTAGACATTCTGATTAGTCTCCAATGTTTGTGAATGTACAAACAAACAAGCAAAAACATGAAAAACATTGTTCCTCGACTCTTCAGCTCTCTGGAAGGGTGTGGCTCAGCATAGCTCATTAATATAGGCAACGAAACATAATATGTAATACTATGCAATTAACAATATCCCAAAGCTGTTATGACTCACTTTCTTTTACTACTATTATTGGGAAATATTAAAAAAAAGCCTGAAAAAAATTTTTTAACACTCAAATTCATCTTTCATTACAGCACACAATGTGGAGGTCAGTTCATGTGTGAAAATCATGCCTCATGCCCCTAGAGCCACACTCACTATTAAGTCCTGGAATATGCTCGTGCCATTAGGGAAAAAAGACTCCATAGATGTGATAACCAGGACATTTAGTAAAGTCAGGTCATCATTTCATCGAGCCTGGACCTGACCATCTGAAGCAACCCAAGATCATAACACTGGCTACAAGAGGCTTATACAGTGAGCACTATGCATGATGATCTTACCCTGGCACTCCCATCGATCTGGAATAGGGTCAATCTAAACTCATCAGACCAGTTGATTCTCTTCCATTGCTCCAAAGTCCAACCGTAATGCTCTATGATCCCAGTTTTTTGATAAGTCTCATTAAGAAGTAGTTTTCTTACGGCTACACAGCAGTTTAGTCCCAATCCTGTAATTTCTCATCACATTGTGTGTGTGTGTGTGTGTGTGTGTGTAAGGAACTAATTACTGTACTTTCACTACTTTCACAGCTATGGTTTGTACTGAGTTTTTTTTTTTATCATGCACCTTCACCAGGTGTTTAAGAGATCTCCATTCATGATTTTATTTTAAAACCACATTTATTCCACAAAGTTGACACTTTAGCATTATACTTCCAGGTTTTGATTATGTGTTAAAGGGGTGGTGAGTGTACACCAGCAATTTCATATTTTTTTTTGTTTATTTGCTTGATGCAGCAATAATTTAAGCCGTCTGCTTTTTCTTTCGCCAGGCAGTGTATAGTTAAAAAATAATAATAAATTTAAAATGTATTTTTAAGACATTATAAAGAACAAATTGTAAATATGCATGCCTATAAGAAATGGGAATGTAGTGCTTTCTTATTATGATTTCTTAGTCTGACTTAGGGTTACAGGAATGTACAGCGTCATCAATACTATGTTGGTATCATCAGACAACTCTTCCCCTCCAGATCCCCAGATCCACTCTATTGATTTTGTTATTTGTAGACCTGCGTAACTTGGTACTGTTGTACTTTCCAAAAGAACTGCACATAAAACAAAACAAAACAAAAAAATGGTTTTTGGATTGGGTTTTGTACTAATTTGGCAGATTCCTTTCCAGTACAAAGAAAATGGTTAGAGATCTTTGGAAAAAAAAAAAGATATTTTTGATAAAATTTGATGGAGGACTAAAGACATTCACGCTCACTCACTACTCACAAGTTTGAGAAGGACATTTTGACATGAAATGGAAAGATAAAAAGCAGACAGGATGAGGGGAAGGCAGGATGAGGAAGAGAGAGTGATTTACTGTGTGGGAGACGGAATGCTGTGGAGAAGGAGAATGAGAGCGGTCAGCTCCCTCACAGAGAGAAAAGGAGAGCTGGATATGTCAGGTGTGTTTGATCTGACAGCTCAAAGCTCTCTACCACCATGCCTTCATTAGCCAGTGTGTGTGTGTGTGTGTGTGTGTGTGTGAAAAAGATCTCACTGCAGGACATTCTATGAATACCTCCTGTCTTTTCTGTTTTGTGTAGCTATAGTCTATAAATGAATTTATGCTGCAGTTTGTCTATTTATCTTATATGATTGTCACTTACTGCAGCTTTGTGAGTACATGTAGAGTGGAGTTGTTTTTTTTTTTTTAATTTAAAATATTTTAAAAGAAATTAAAAGATTTTTTAAAAATATTTAAGCCTTTATATGGCATTTATTGGAATACTTTGAAATTCCAAATTTGAGTTTTTTTTTTATTTGTAATTTTTGCATATTTTTATGTTTAAGAAAATGTGCCATTAACTTAATCTGTGTTTTTAAATATTGTTATATATATATAAAACACAGATAAAGTTAATGGCACATTTTGAAAAAAAAAAAAAGATTATCCTAGTCCCTGTTCCCAGGTGACCATACATGCTAACTTCACTGACCTTGATTTTCAACATAAAAAGGCAACAATTATCCATTTTGAAACGAAAATGACAAAAGTAAAAATCTTGGAAAAAGTCTTAAAATTAAAAATTTCCAAGTATTTTAAGAATGCCCCATGAGGGCCTCTGAGTGGCGCAGTGGTAAAGCGCTCGCCCTATCATCCGGAGATTGCGAGCTCGATCTCCGAGTGATGCTGTAACCTCTCGCAGCCGGAGGTCTAGAGGAAGTTCATTGGCTGTGCTCTCTCAGAGGGGAGGGATAAGAGGTACTTAGTGCTCTCGCATTAATCACAGCCAACCAGGGGCATTTTTTTTTCAAAACGTGTGGTGTAGGGCTCTATTGTAAGAAAAAAAAAACCCTGAAATGTAATTATGCAGATAGACTACAAACTTTCGATTTAATTCCCTGCCCCTGTCTCATGGGGCTGCATGACTGTTGTTCAGGGACCTCTGAAATGTTGCTGTTAGTTCTGCAAACTGGCAACGTTTACCACAAGACTTGAATGTTATCTCCGTATAAAAGTAGGCAGGTTTGTATGTGTAATTTACATGTACGTCTGTACCTGTCCAATCTGTTCACAGGGCGTCTGGTACTCAGCACGCTGGCACAGGTCTTTGACTCGCTGGTACTTGGGAAGGTAGTTCTCTTCCTGTGCCACATCCTTCCCATCATGCACTCCTTTATGAAGTAGTTTCCTGCCAAAAGGGAGAGGAAGAAAAAAAAAGAAGTTTCCAATTCAGGCAAACCATTTTGATGGTATCAGATAATATTTAATACGACCTTAATTACCCAGCTTTAAATAGTTCCCAGTAAGAGCTAAGCAGCTGAGAAGAAGTTTGCTCAGTAACACTGACAGTAATTTTCATGTGCACAGTAATTTCATTTTATTTGACTCATATTTTAACACTTTTGTGATTCTGAGCTATTCGAGATCATGGATAGTTGGTCCCAGTCTAAATCTTATCCTACTAAATTGTACAGTATGTCACTGCAAAAATACATCATTTAGATTGACAGAGCAAAAACAAGTTTCAGTGACAATCTGTGATCCGTAAAATGGGTCATTTTGACCCCAACAGGATAAAATCATTAATCATGTCCACACAGACACACACTGATTCTCATCTCACCCTCTCTCCACTAGGAAGGAGTCCCTCCATACTTTCCCCTTCTTGTTGACCTGGAACCTGAGAATAGAAGAGAAGAAAGAAAATCGATTTGCTCTTATGGAACCTGATCACTGCCATGTACGACCCGCTCTCATCCAGGGTGCATGCCTGAACCTTCTAAACAATAACAACAGGTTTGGCGAGAGAGAAAAAAAAAAAGAACACCTCCAGGCTAAAAGGGCTCGAGAATTGAAAAGACATTTTGAATGATGGGAGGAAAAAAAGAATGATGGAATTAAGGGGTGTAAGAAAAATAAACACTATCCTAGGCAGCTTTTGACCTTCGTTGCAGTTATGAGGTATCGATCATTGCTGAGCTGCTCTGATCTTTGCAACAGAGATGGATGAATGAATTGCTCGGGGGAGGGGAAAGAGAGTGCGCTAAAGGTGTGCAATCCTTATTATGTCCACTTTATCTTTCTGTCTTCAGGCTTGGAATTTGGACTCCATGTGCATGCTTTACCAGAGATGAGTTGTTGATTCTAGCACTCATAGCAGATGTCTACTATCTTATTCATTTATTTCTTCTACAGTTTAAGATATGCATAATTTAATCTTAGGTGGCATGGTGGCTTATGTTCCGGTTATGGTATGTTCTCCCTGTGCTTGATGGGTTTCCTCCAGTACTCCAGTTTAGACCCCCATTGTCTAAAGATATGCAGATTAGGCTAACTGGCACTTCCAAATTGCCTGTAGTGTGTGAATGAGCATCTAAGTGTGTATGCCTTGCAATCCAAGGTGTAACCCGCCTTGTGCCAAGAGTCTCCAGGGATAGACTCCATTAGACGTGTCCATTAGACAGATTTATTTCAGCTTTAATTCACTATATCACTCTAAAAAAAATTATCCATGAATTTAGAAGATTTTTTAATTGGCCATCATTATCATACATAATCAGAAGTGCATCTATAGCTATACTTAGAGCCTGTCTTTAATGCTACAAAAAAATAAAAAAAACCAAGTAACCTTTTAAAAAATATTCTCGTTTTTTTTTTTAGAGCAATTTCCAAAACGTACAAACACATGTACTACAAATTGGATGAAAATTAATGTAAAAACTTCACACCATACAGATACTGCATTATTCAGGAGGAAAAAACGGCACAAAAGAGGAACCAAAAAAAACAACAACTGGTGAAGCAGAACTACTGAAGCAGTTAGAGGCATTTGTTATGTATATCCACCATTATGACTAAGTCCCATTTTACCTCGGAAAGAAGCCCCTACTCTAAGACCCACATAAAAAAGCCAGGCTGAAAATTGGAGGTGATGGACAAAAAGGAACCTTTTGTCCACAATGATCAGTGTTATGGGTCATGCTTTTAATCTGATGAACACCATCTCAACTGTGAAAACTGTGAAGCATAGGAGTGGTAGCATCATGTGATGGGATACTGGTGCATTTCAGAAGATAAAAGCATTATGAGGCCGAAGGATTAGTTGGAAACACTGAAGCAAAACTAGAAGACATCAGCCATAAATGTAAAATTTGGTACCAGCTGGGTTTTCCAGCAGGACACTGGTCCAAAGTTTATAGAAAGGATCTAAAAGGCAACAAATCTCTTTTTAAATCCACTATTTTTAAATGCCCTTTTCTAGAAATAGCATGTCTAGTAGAAAAACTAGCAATTGCTCATCATGAGTGACATCATGTCAGCTACTGTTCCCATTTTTAATAAAATCTCAAAGGTCTGTTGAGAAAAAGGTCAATCTGATTGAATGACAGAAGAAGTCTGATTAAGAACTGTTACTTAACATTGAAGCCAGAATCATCATGTCCTGTACCTGTTAATGTGTCTGTCAGTATCAAGCAGTTTGAGAATGGACTTGCCGTCCATGTCTGCAGGAATGTCTTGTCCGGCGATGTCCAGGATGGTGGGGGCCAGGTCGATGTTCAACACGATGTGGGGGTTGCTGAGAAAATCCATACATGTTGTAAAAGGATTACGACTTGCAGTGTTGAAGCAGAGAAAAAGCAAATAATACTGAAATGAACTAGACTGATTTAGAGGAGAATGGACAAAACTATTCTGTTACTGCTCGAGGACACTCTAAATAAGAAAGCAGTACCAAATGGGATTTAGAAAAAAATTGACTTGCAAATTGATTGCACAGGGAAAATCTTATAAACAATATGCTTTTTATTCTATGTGCAAACCCTGGCCTTGTGTCCAGAGCGGAATCTGGTCCAGACAAATGGTCTCAGCTGGAAGATAAATCCCAACCTTTAAACTTTCTCCTTCTGCTTTAAACACACAATCATTTATCTCCATCTTTCTCTAATTCTCGGAACCTGGTGATACTCAAGTCGGAGGTTATAAAAGCTCACATAAAGATTCGCTCACTGTCCCATAGGTCTCTACAGTAGCACAGCACTACTGCTTCTAAACATTAAATAGAGACAGAAACTCCTATGATATCCTCCATTATCATAAAAAAAAATGTTTAGCTACTACCCTTGAAAGAGAAAGACGGACTTTTATATCATATTTCACAGACAGACCACCTTTTCCACACTGGTTGATTTCTAAAGTATGGCGTCTTGGATAAGCGAAAACGAATAAGGCGACACAAACGTTGTCATGGTTTGTGGATCCACACACTTACATGGCTCCTCCCTCCACACTGGGGCCTCGTATAAAGAAAGGAACTCGTATGTCAAACTCATAAGGCATGGATTTGCCCTTGACCAGTCCAAACTGCCCGATGTGGTAGCCGTGATCAGAGGTGTAGATAATATATGTGTTGTCCAACTCGCCAGTGTCCACAAGCATATTATAAATCTACAGAAAATAAAAGAAATGGCATTGTATAGTGACAATGACAAATGTAGTACAAACCACGCGGGCTTTACATAGCTCACACAGTGCTCCACAGGCGATTAATAAAGCCGTCAAATTTCGCCGCTGAATTCATAATCTATAGACGTGCTCTCAAGCCTTGCACACAGTAAGCCCTTTCAATGCAAAAAAAAATTTTTTTTTTACTGACTCACTCTAATTAATTTTATAACCATAACCCAATTATACAAATTTTAAGCTTGTTATTTAAATGTATAAAGTGATAATTTATTTGGAGCCATAGTGCTTTTTATTGCTGAACTTTCCACAGGAAAAAAAAAAAAAAACTAATTAGGCCCAATTTTGTCATGACTTAGTTTTTAGGTTTAGATAATTAGGCTAAAAAAAAAAAAAAAAAAAGTTATTCTCAGACTGCAGTGGGATTCTGAAAATTATTGCTTTATACAACTTTTAAAAATAATCCAGGTCATCTGATCCAACAACAAAAACCACAAAGTCTGCAGCAGCTTTTTAATAAACCTCACTCTCCTGACCCTTAATTTAGCTGCATGGTAAAACAAAGAATTAAAATAAGGACTTATCTCAGTGTGCATGTGTGTGTGTGTGTGCATGTGTGTGTGTGTTTTCTTTCCTACCTTTTCCACGCTGTCATCCACAGACAGTAGCGTCTGCAGCCTCTTTCTCTGCAGCATGTTGGTGAACTCCATGTGGATGGGTTTCATCGGACCAGTGTAGCGCATGATCCAGTGCTTGTCCGGGTTTGGAGCATAGTTATAACTTGGGGTGCTAAAATAGAACAGAGGAAAATCGTGACGTTAAATGAGCATGTGTGTTAAAATCAATGATTTTACTAAAGATGGAGATACCTGTCTACAGCACTTAACACAGAAAGCTTTATGTGATCTGCAAAGCATGAGAAATTACTTTTCAAATAATTTCTAATTTGTTCAAGTTAGTGTAAGAGTAATAAGAGCTGAGGAATTTAGTGAAAATGACTCTTTGCCATCGGCAATTCAGTTCCCCCTTTGTACAAACCGAACATGTAAAGAGGATCCAGGCGTCTAGATCATCTCAGTGATTGAGGTGAGGATAAGATCTATTAGGTGTCACTGTCTCGCTGCTATAATCTGTTCAATTTTTTTAGGCTTCTGCTACTTCAGAGCAAACTAAATTCCTTTATCTCTCGCTCTCTGTCTTTATCCATCTCGTTATTCCAATTTTTTTAAGGATTTCACACAAACTGAACCTTAGATTGTTAATCATGCAAACATCTACCTGCCAGTAATCTTGATGTTTCAGTCTGTACTGTGTGTGTCTCAATGGAAGGACCCATTAGGATAGTAAGACAAAAAAATGAAAGAGAGATTAACACCAACGCACATTAAAGTAAAGTATAACACCATGCATGCATGTGTACACACACACACACACACACACACACACAATAAATTCTTCTATGAGAAACTGAAATAGCAACCACCCATGTTTTTACAGTTCCTGACCTATGAAAATGAGAAGACTGAAAACCAAAATTCCTGCAAATTGCGTTCCTTGGGTTTTAGGGATTAGGCACATTGACAGATAAAAAAAAAAAAAAAAAAAAAACAGAGCATGCCTGTTTATGTTTTTGTTCAGCTTGACTACAATTCACATCTGCTCGTTTGACTGATGGTCTTATCCAAACATACCAGATGCAAATAAGCAGTTAAAGGCATTTGCTGAGGCACCTGGCAGAGGCAGGGTAGAATTTGAGCTCATAGCCCTGTGACCAGTAACTCAAAGCCTTGAACAATTAGTCACACTGCTACAAATTGTGACTCTCTGCTTGTCTGAGGTTTCATACTTTTTCTATTAACCCTTTAAATCTACAGAAGAGCCAGTTAATGTTAAAAAGAAAATTTTAAAGAATTTTTTTTTTAAAATAATTAGCTCATCTGTTTCCGTTGTCACATCTGTCAGAATACGGAAATTAGTGCTCATTTCACTGCCTGAAACGGACTGAAAAAACTAGCGCATAAAATATACCTCAATGAAGCAACCATCTGAGTATAAAGTACTGGAAAGTACCTCTCCAAATCCAGTCATAAAAGAGAAAGTAAGAGTAAACTTCAGATCTTCTCTAAATGCTGCTTAATGCAAGATTTTTAACCATGCGTCATGTGTGGTTACAGTGGTACAGAGGTCTCTTGGCATACAAATGCCCTGCCTTGTGAAAGTTCACAAAATTTTTGCAAGAAATGTGCCTCGGCATACAAAGCATTTTTGGCATATGAAGGACCGAGCCAGTCGAGCTTACATCTAGTGGAGCGTACATCCGGTCGCACGTACCTTGGGTAGTCGATCAAAACTTGTTTGCATCAGTGGACGAAAAAAAAAGCGAGTTTACATACTGTATTTATTGTGGATTTTTTGGCATTTTGTACAAGATTTAGTAAAAACATGTCACCATGGGTCCCAAAAATCCTATAAAGGAGAGCATCAAGAGGAAAACTTAACCACTTTCAGTTTTGTTTTTTTAAAGCAGCTGGTGCCAAAAGGAATCATATATTAAGGTTAAGTCAGGTTAAACGTTTATTTATTTAATATTTTACTTAATTTACCTGTATTTTCTAAATTTCAAAAGTATGATTATAGTGTTGGAAATGGTAATATTGGTATAATTTTGGGGTGGCTGAAATGAATTATCTGCATTTACATCATTTCCTATGAGAAAATGTGTTTCACAATACAAAATTCTGCCTTAAGAACTCGCCTCTGGAACAGAACAAAATTATATGCTGAGGTACCGCTGTAAAGTAATTCATACTTGGTACTATGCGTTATATAAAATAAACTCTTAGTGTTAATAGTTTGTCCTTTGAGACATAGTCTATTTATTTGTGATTCTAAAAGTATACAAAAAAATTTACTGGCAATTACTGAACATTATGCTGGTGCATGATTTCTCATGTGCAGAAGCAATAGTATGCCATCATTCACATATTCTCCTGCTGACTAGATACAGTAGATGTACATTTGGATTTTCAGGATTAGAAGCAACATAAACTAACTGGCAAACATTCCTGAATTTTTTGTGATGTTGTGCACAGCGACGTTAAAAACACACTAACAAGGCCCAGTAAAGCATTCAGTTTTTGTTATGATCATTGTCAAGAGTTGCTTCACAAATCAATTATCACGACCTTTCTTTTAAAAGTATTTGCTAATCTAGAAAAAGGTGTTTAAAATTCTAACAAAAGACAAACATCGCAAAAAAAGATTCATGTATCAACATTTTTAAATTACGAGCAGAATTTTCATTTAAGTAATTCATATGTAAATTGAACATGTATTATTAATTTCAACGTTATGTATAAAAAGGATTAAGCATACCTGCAAACATAATTTATTTAGTAAAATTGAGGCTGTAAGGGTGACTGTTAGTATTCCATAAAAGTCTAAAACAATGTATATGCACGTGATTCAACACGAGTTTAATTTGTTTATGCATTTGCAGACACGCTGTTGTACTGCTTGCACAATTTACAAGGACATTGCATCACACTGTTGCATAGCCTAATTAATTTTAACCACAGGATACGGGCATACAGCAGCCATATTGTGAATGCACAGTTTAAAGTATAACCCAGCATTTCAAACATCTTTTTTCTCACAAAAAAAATGCAAACTCTTTATTATTTTCTACAATATACATGTACATACATTGACATATTAAAACTTTAAATACATTTGAAACGTTATTGTCCTTGGTTACATCACAATTCTGTCCTGTAAGCCAAAGAAAATAACATAATCTCTCACTCTCATTTTTTCTCATTTCAATGCAGTTGAATATTATTTGTGTAGTGCTTTTAACAACAGATATAGTCACAAAGCAGCTTTACAATAAATCCATGTCGATTGCAGATTTACAGTAGATCCCCTACTTATTTTTTTCTTGCTTATGTAAAAGTTCAATTCGAGACATTTTTTCTTTGTAATCTCCCCCACACACTTTTTCTTTATCTCTCACTCTCTTCCTTGCACTTTCTATGGCCTTCATCTACTTTACTAGTCCATGCATAATCCCTTTAATCCTTCCAACCATACCCCCCCAACCCCCTCACCCCCTCTCGCTTGCTCGCCATCCTGTTTTCTCATTTGCTTTTCCTCCTGTAAACTCATCTCCCTGGTAAGAAAGTAAAATAAATCTGATTGTATGAAAATAACGATTCGTTCCAGTACTTCTTCCCTCACTGTGCTGAAGGAGGTGAAGGCCCCTGTTGTGAGAGGAGTGAGGGATCTGACCCAGCAAAAAAAGAGCGAGGAGAAAATAAGTGAAGGCTCGCAGGAAAACTGCAGGGATCCAAATAGCTTTTTTCTTTCCTGAGCACAGCTTCAGTCCGAGAGCAAAAAAAAAAAAAATTTAATCCACTACTGTTACAAAGCTGGGGGCAAAGTAGGCTCCCTACGTAGGGGCAAAGTGAAGGAGCAGAAGACCTCAGAAGGGAATTTCACGCTGGTGGGAGGTTGTTAGAGCAGACAGCGGAGCAGACACAAGAGGACCAGTGGGAGTTTCACATGAGATTCTTCATGGAGTATTAGAGCAAAATATAAAAAGTGGCTTGGCTTGTCCAGGGCTGAGGAAGTACTTTAGAGGGATGACTTGTTGAACAAGGGGTTTGAGAGTGACTGGAAAAAGATTACAGAATACAGCCCAAAGGATTCATACAGTGCATGTATATATATATATATATATATATATATATATATATATATATATATATATATATATATATATATTCTTTATGTTTTATACATTGTAAGACCCTAAACCAGTCCCAGTAAAAAAAAAAATATATATATATTTTATTTCTGTCTAGACAGATTTTGTTTCAGCATCACGCAAAAACTGGCTGGTCAGAATTTAATGAGACTTTGCCAGTCCTTCTGTATTTGCCTAAAGTTAAATGTAAGCCATAAATGCAAGTTATGTGCCAGATTATGTCACAGCGTCTGTAAAAAAAAAAAAAAGTTTTTAACTTTTTAACTCAACAGAGCCAATCAATGCGAAAGTCATGCAAAAGAAACCACTTTAATGCACCTATAAGCTGCCAAAATCCTTAATATACACACACGGCATTATGACTCATTATGGCTTACTCAAAAAAATGGTGCATACACTATGAAAAGCGAACGTTAAGCGGTAAATTAAATCAAAATTTTGATAAGCAGTTATGTGCCAGATTCTAATCAGCTTATTTTTAGCTTTATCCTTTAAGAATTTCTACAAACTCTTTAAACATTAATTATGGGTACTAATGGTAGTATTATATATTAAATTATTATAGGTTTATAAAATGTGCATTTATGAATGAAAAAAGATTATTCGACGTTATACAGCTGTATACTATATTGACTGATAATTCCACTATCTGATGTCACCGGAACAGGATGGGTCTCATTGTTCTAAAGAGCTTTGTCTGCGGGACGTTTTCCTGTCACCTCTGGCTTGCTCATTAGGGATCTAAATCTACAACCAGATTTCTGTAAAGCTGCATCGTGACATACTACACAAATCAAATTGAATCCAGTTGAATAGGGGATGAGGAAGCAGCTGGCATGTTGTCACTGTGGTGAAAAATGGGGAGTTGGAGAACAATTAGAAGAATTAAAAGTCCCACATGACAACCGCAAAGACCAAGAAACTGCAACTATAAAAGGCAAAAGAGATGTTTGGGTCAATGATGGTAGACGAAAAGCACATAAGATTATGTAATTAAAGCCGTCTGGCTGGTAAGTAAATGTTAACGTATGACCACACGTTTATTCTGCCACTTTGGGGCTGTTAATGGATGTTCTAAGGTTTGGTAAAGTGAGATAACAAATTGTAGTGACTTTTCTGTGACATGCAAAAGTGGTCAATTATACAACTACAGCATAAAGTCCGTGCACCTTCTTATACGCACACACAGAACTGCTTTGCTCTTTTGAAGCTACCATTAAAGCTCTTTAGCACCTATCCTTCAAACAGAAAAATGCACCACAGTATTGCAGCTCTTACTCATTCGTCCTTCAAGTAGAAAAATACTGTTTTTAACACGCTGTATTTATGTATTTTTTTCTACAGCGATTGAAAGAAAGCCATTTTTCTGTTGCTCTCTCCATCAGCCTCCATGCATTATGTTAGAGAGTTCATATCAGTATGGAATTATTATTTATAAGAAGAAAATAAAACACCCAGACTAAACAAGAAAGAGGGAGAAATGTCAGCTCTGTTATTCTGTGGGTGAATTTATGGAATGGTTTGGGTCACCTTAAGAAGATTAGTCACTGCAAACAAATACAAATTTATTCTGAATAATCACCATTATTCTGTTGTGAAACTTTTGTATTCTAATAAAAGTGGGCTATTCATCGATGACCTGACCACCCATCTCCAGAGCAGGTGGAGTTACTGAATGTTTTAGTGCATATTTAACATTACATTTATGGCATTTGGCATACGTCAAGGAAAAATCTTTGGGACTGTTGTGTTCATCCTTTTAGCACAGAAGCACGCCCCTTTCAAAATTGTGCAATCTGGATAACCACAAGTTTTTATAAAGCATTGTAATTTTACTATTAACAAATGACTCTGGTTTTCACAGCAGTAGATAGATCTTTTATCTAAATGGTCCAATTACAGGGAAGGGAGACTGAAATCCACAGATGCTTCAAGTACATGCAGTAGTGGGTGAAATTGAGTAGAAGTACAGATGCGGTAGGTAAAATACTACTCCTGTAAAAGTATAAGCACTCCAATTACATTTCTACTTAACTAGAAGTACAAAAGTACTTAATTATCAAACTAACTGTCATAGCAAAAAAACTTCTCTGTCTCTCAATTATGCACAATGTCCAGCAGACGGCTCTGGCTTTAAATATTATACACTACTCTAGTTATGTAACACAACAACATGCAGAAAGGTAGTGACGTATAAAGTACAGATATTTGCTGTAAGATGTCGTGGAGTGAAAGTCATCATCTAATACAACTACTTAAGGAATCTGTACTTAACAGTGACAAAGTAAATGTACTTAGTTATCTTCTGCCTCTGGTTATATATGCAAATGAATCTGTCAGTTAGATGCAAAATTGGACCATTTTCTCCAAATGATGTCATAATAATCAAAAGTTTTTTTTTTAAATGATGTATAAACAACTTGAAAGTTTCTTAAAAAGAAGCTCTATGCATTTTCACTTCTCATGTCATTAGGATATCTTCTGAATGGAAAACTCTCCTGTCTACAAACGTATGTTTTTCTCAAATTCTTATCACATTAAAGCTTATGTCCTGGCACGCCTCATCACATTCAGATTGTGTTATACTGTTATACATTTTCGTTCTTCTGTGAGGTGAACTTTCAATTAGATTTATATTTATTTAAATTTTTTATAAAAAATATTATTATTTTATTTAATATTATCTCGTTTGCACGAATGCATTCAATCCTATGCAAAAACAATATTTAGGGCCCTACTCAATCAGAGCCTTGGTAATTGTTTTTGTTTCATTTTCATTTGTCACAGGTCTATATGTGGCATTTAACAATATATTTAACAGATAATATTTTTAGTAGAATTAATAATAATACTAGTAGTAATTACTTATTACTACCATCATTACTTGAACAAGATTGCTTTTCCTTTTTACAAGGTTGAGCATCAATTCAGATTGAAGACAGTGAAGAACAAAGGAACAAAGGAAATATCACAAGGATTGCTGAGAAGGAGGTTTGTAATGCCGGTCCGAACAGAATAGCAAGAATGCTGGAGGTTTGGATCAGCTGGGTTACAGATGGGGCTGTTAATCCAGCCATGGCAAAAACAACGGCAGCACCCGCTGGCAGGATTTAAGCACAAACCGACCATCTCTGTGTGTGTGTATATGTGTGTGTGTGTGTGTGTGTGCAATGGTGAAAAAAGAGAAATGACATCTGACAGCAGCGAGGAGAAAACAAATGTGTATGTGGGCAGAAAACAAGTATACTTGGAGAGGGGGAGAGAGAGAGAGCTGTTTCTTTGTTAAAGTGGAAAATTAGCACATAGACAGGCAGAAAATGAGATAGTGACAGGCCAAACAGAGAGGAAAAGAGACAGGACCCAGAGAAATGTCAGCTCGAAACAGTCAGCTCTTCTGCGAATCTGAAGTGCTTCTTGTGTGGAAATAAAAAACACGGACAAAGGACAGTGAAGACGATGCATCACTCAACAGCTGTTTGATGTCACGACATGGATTCCTATCAATTATTGCTGTACGTGTGTGTGCGTAATCTTCTTATCTATGCACGCAACCACAAACCAAAGTCCATTGATATGGCAAAGAAGATCCAAACATGATGCATAACCCACACAAAAGTGCTTCTATCCTATGTGAATAGATAGAAGGGATGAAGGACACAATTCAAGCACAGAACTCTTAAAGGAGCACTGAGATGGTCTGCACAAAGACATGATAAGTCATAATTCTGTATATTCTACTCCAGTTGAAAACAGTAGTCTGGAGTGTGCTTCAAGTGAAAGTGATGCACTCCCAGAGCTGTGTATGAAATAATGAGGTTCAGTTTGTCATGTGGCTTCCTGTTTCGAATATTGTGCTAACAGGGAGAGGCATGTTGTAGACTCTGGATGAAACAGAATGCCTTCTAAATATGTAGCAGTCCTTCAAATATAAAGGACTCTCATGTAGAGGGATGCAGTTTCAACAAAAAAGATTTATTCGGCCTTCTGACTGATGTTATTAATGTATGGAAAAAACACCATTGGAAACAATAAATCAGTAATGAAATAACTATAATAAGAATGATCAATGGAGTCTCTCACTTTGAAAAAAAAAAAAAACATCATGTACATCATCAGAAATGCTACATATGATTAAAAATCATTACACAGTTCAGAAGCAGCCCCACGCCCATCCTCACCGCACAAGCAACTTACAGCTGACTAATGGAACATGGAACCTCAAACCACAAGAGGGATTTATCATGTTAACATGTAAGACTTTGACAAAAACTACAAATATAACCTTTTCTTTTTCATCCCTTCTAGGAGCAGCAGGGGGTACTCACATGTGTTGGGATGCATTGGGGAAGGCAGTGGAATACTGTGGTGCTGCATCCTCTGGGCCGTGGGGGGCGGCGTGACTGATCACCATCATAACTGGCCTGTGAGGATAAATTTTCTTGGACATGCGAAAGAAATTGACGCTGTCGTTGGTTATCAGGTCTGTCAGATAGTCCTAAAGATAAAACAACATGGTATATTTGGTTTCAAAATGGCATTATTGTGATAAAAAAATAGTATGTCATTATATATATATAATTACATAATACATATATATTTGTAAGAAGCACTGCATTTCAGTGGCTAGGTATTTTATATGGACAAATACTGTATGTGTTAATGTCCTTGCCCAAGAGCTCAACATTATTATTATTATTATTATTATTATGATCATTATGATGATGATGGTGATGATGATTCTTCTTATTATTATTAATATTACTACTGTAAAACAAAACAAAAATGTTCTATTCTTGAGCTTGTATGAAGAATTTCCAGCATCCAAGGTTTCTTTATAAGTTGTTGTAATACAAATAACAGCACATCTTAATGATTGCATTAATTTAAAGCTGTGTTTTGAATTGCAGAAGATTGAAATATTGTTGAAGATGAACTGTTGATTGTGCTACAGTTACACTTAACATTAACTGTAATGTTTCTGAAAAAAAATAAAGAATTGGCTTCAGCTTTTCTCAACTGAACCCTCCTTAGTTTAACTGCCTCTGATAATACATGGAGAAGGTTGTCTAACTGTATGTACATGTATAATCAAGAGCTTTTTATGTCTGAACATCTGGGTCGTGCATGAGTTAAGGGCTGAGACATCTGGCAACTCTCCACAGGAAAAGAAAAAGTAGGTTTGTGGGGAAAACAAGAGATCTGGGAGGCTAGACAACATGTTAATAGAGATGCATTGACAAATCTGACATACACAGATCAGCCATAACACGTTCACCAGCAGGAGGTGAATTGAATTATTGATTGTCAGTTATATACCAGTAAACTGATGACATTATCATGAGCTCCCAAGGTCCATTTAAACCTAGCCTGTCTGGTCCGATTCCAAAAAAAAGCCAATGTAAAACAAATTGCAGAAAAGCTAATGTTGGCCACCATAGAAAGGTATCAGAACTCTCAGTGCATCACAGCCTGCCGGTTGTTCACCGGGTCTGGAAATTCTCCTGACATCAATCCGTTCAAGCATCCATAGAATGCACTGGACAAAGAGGTCCAAGCCATGGAGGCCGTACCCTGCAACCCACAGCACCCAAAGGATTGGCTGCCAGACACCACAGCACACCCTGTGGAGTCATGCCCTAAAGGGGCCCGAGCTGCTCCAGCAGCACAAGTCAAACCTACACAATATTGGGCTTAATGTTTCGGGTTTAATGTTATGACTGAACAGCGTATATAAATATGAAAGATAAAAACACCAGAGAGAACAGTTTACAGACTAACCCAAAGCGCTATAAAACAGATTTGTTTCAATAGAGAAGCAATAACTGAATGATGAAAAAAAAATCTCATGTTTTATAAATGCTTTTACACACCTGGGAGTATTCGAATCCATGTTTCTCTCGGATGCCATTCCTGCAGATGGTGTAGTTGTAAAAGCGGGAGTTCTTTACCATTGCCACCCACTCTCTCCAACCAGGGGGGATGTAGCTGCCGTTGTACTCGTTCAGATATTTTCCAAAAAACGCTGCACACACACGCACGCACACACATAATTAACTTATTTTGTTTTTCCTGAGATGAGTAAAGAGCTGATTAAGGGGTCGAGTTGCATGACTGCCACTACTGTATCTTACACGTCAACAATTATATTAATTAACTTACCTGAAAAGTTAAACTATCATGCAAATTCCAAGGCTGTTGTTCAATACCAGATATTTGCTTGCAACAAATATTCTTATTTTTGATTTGTCTAGCTTACTAGTAGTTTCTCTATTAAATTTTCATCCTTTAATCCACTTGTTGCTTTTGAAACAATATTGTCACCCTTATCACTAGCTAAACTATTGTGGGTTGTGATTATTTCCTTTTTTTATTAATGAATAGATAAAATTACATTTAATTATCGCATTACATAGAATCCTTTAAATGAGGATTGATGTGTTTTTCATATTTATTAATAGTTTTATTAATATAACGTTTTTAACAATGGTCATTGATGCAATGCAGCTTTACAGAATCACAAGAAAATGACTTGAGTAAGTTATAAAAATGTAAGGAAATGTGTGTAAATCATAATGATCAGATTGCCTCTGATGGACAAGCCGAGTGAGACGGTGCCAAGAAAAAAACTTCCTGAGATGACAATAGGAAGAAACCTCGAGTGGAACCTGACTCAACAGAGAGCCCACCCTCATCTGGGTGATATCTGATAGGAGGGATTGATTGATTGTTCCTACTGTACATAAAAATATACACATATGAAACTAAACGGGTCTTTGAACCAAACCGATCAGCTGGAACATTTTAAAAATAGGGAAAAAATTCACATTACCAGCTATTCAATTTATTTTGTTCATTAAAAAAAAAATCATGTAACAGTTCCACTTGACTGATTTCCATTTACACTCTAATGCAATTGAATTTAAATTAAATTTGGTTTGCCTCAGCAGTCTTTCACCTGACGAGCAAAATTGAAGCAAATGTTTAAAATATAAATTGTACAGAAGAGGTTAACCCTTTAAAATCCTGGATGATTATACAGATATTCATCATAAATCATATTACTCAGGAACATCTATGAATTATTCAGCACTACAGTGAAAGTAATAGGAAAGGTTACAACAAAAGTGCTGACATTATTCTCAACATTTAAGGGGTTAAACAAAGGATAGATAGAACTCATGAGCACACACACACACACACACACACACACACACAATGAGGAACAGGCTCTATGCTTGGATTAGAGCGATGATTAGATGAATGTTGATATTGCAAGCATTACATTAGGTTGGATGTCAGTGCTTTCATTGGCTAAGCTTGTCTCTCCCTGAGAAAGTGTGTCCTAATGGATTACTCAGGCCACTATGAGCTGACTCACTGCCAGGTGTGTGTGTGTGTGTGTGTGTGTGTGAGTGTGTTTCTGATGCACATCATAGTGCAAACCTTTTTCCTGGAAGCAGTGATTAAACACACACACACACACACACACACACACACACACACACACACACACACACACACACACACACCAATGTCCTGTCAGCCTGCAGTGTTCCCAGGGCTTTTACTGTAATTTAAACTGTCTTTAGGAATAGAATCAGGCCATGTGAGTGTGTCAGCGCTGCGTACGTGAGTATGTGAAGGGGGTGTAAGACTATGACAAAGTGTGTGTCAGGCTACAGGGGCTGTCAAACAGAATGTCCATTACACGTGTTTGAAAAGGTCACATCATATCTGTATACTTTGACATAACGCTACTTGAGGGGCAGAAATCTATTTAGCTCGAATGATAAAAAGCAGATCCGCCAGGAAGGAATTTCAGAATGTTTTAGCCAGTTACAGATTTGTATGGACTTCAGGGAAAATCTGCAATTCTTGTGTAGTAATGAAATGCCCAAGATCCATGCTAATGCTCTGTGTTGGAATTCTGGGGGCAAATGTTTTAATGTCATGGTCACCGACCTTGGAGGCCCAACACAGTTCACTCGGTTTTTGATGTGTATTTGTGTGTAGGATAAGCTACCTTGGGTATGAGAAATGCGCTATTTAACTGAAACATATTATTATTATTATTATTATTATTATTATTATTATTATTATTGTTATTATTATGACATAGATGCTTCCATTCGGCTACTCACATCAGGGTACAAATATACGTTCCATTATGTGTATTTTATACGTTATATGTATGTGTGTGTTATAGCATGGGATATCTGGGATTTATATGTGGACATTTATTTATTTATTTATTTATTATTAATTTATGAAGTGATGAATAAATAAAAAGTATTAATAAAGTATTATTATTATTATTGTTAATATTGTTATTATTATTATTATTATTATTATTATTATTATTATTAGGAGAAGTAGTATTTTTAATGAATTGATTAATGAATGCCGTTTTTATTTATTTTATTTTATAAAGAATTTTCAAAGGCTTCAATTTTGTCATAATATTAAAAAAAATATAATTTTTTTGAAAATCTACTTTTTCACCAAGTGGCTTGCACTGCCTTTTCTTGCTTACCTTTAAATTATCATTATTATTTTTTATCAAACATGTCATTATACAAACTGTTCAGTCAGAAAACAAGCTTTATCACTTTTAATTTATCATTTATAGTTTATGGATGAGTCCTTTTCTTCTGTTCTCATTAAGTGTTGCTGCAGCAGTAACTCGTCTGCATATTTAAGCACAGGTTTTTATAATCTTCCCGCCACAACACTCCAGATTTATCCAATCTTGGGATCGGCACTAATGCTGCACCTCCTTTGCGACCCCCAGTGTCGATGGTTAGCCACAAGTCCACCAGGGAAGCAATTAGTCAATGTGCATAACTGTGTAGATGTGTAAATGTGTAAATATGTGAACCTCCTCATGCACAGACCTGTCTGGAGAACAGCAGCATCGCACTCCAGATACAGACAATGCTTTTGTCTTAATATAAAAAAATATATATATGAAACTCCTGAATTCATAGTTCATAGATATGTATCATTGTTTATGATCATAAATGATTAACATAGGGTGGGGTACATAGAATTTCCTATCGTTTCTTTTGGTTATTATCGGCTTTATTGGCAAAATAATACTTGTATTAGCAAAAAAGCTATTTGTCTGATAAAGGCTGACAGCTATAAAGTACTAGCTGCACAATAAAATGGAAATGAACCACTTGGTTTTATTCCATTTGGGAAAGCAGCTTTGTTTTCGCTACAGTCTTAAAATTGTTGCTTGCTGTGCCTCTGACTGGTTCAATGTCATTAGCTATAGGTATACAGTAGCACTTTGTAAATGCATGGAAATAATTAATTCTATTGTGAATTACTTTGCAGATGGTACTCACTTTAACATACAATTTATTACAGTCAAGAAAAACTAAATATATACCTTTTATAATATATATATATATCACTTAGGAAGGCCACTGATGAATGAAGAACATACTGTACAGGTCATTTTGTAGCAAAAATGGTTTAATAACTAACTACTTTCTAAAGCTACAGCTACAAGTTACTTTGCAAATTAAATTCTGATGTGTGTGTGTGTGTGTGTGTGTGTGTTTGTGTGTTTGTGTATGTGTCACACACCTGTCCTGTAGCCTGTGTTGTTAAGATAGACTCCAAAGGTACGTGGCTCATGCTGTGCCTGCCAGCTGGGAGACGAGCAGTTCTCGTTGTTCGTGTAGGTGTTGTGATTGTGTGCGTATTTGCCAGTGAGGAGGGACGAGCGCGATGGGCAGCACATGGGTGTTGTCACAAAAGCATTGGAAAAGTGAGTGCCACCCTGCTCCATGATCCGCCGTGTCTTATTCATCACCTGCATGGAGCCTGAGAGAGAGAGAGAGAGAGAGAGAGAGATACTGATTTACAGTATACTGAAGAACCACAAATAATGTTTCAGGCATACATATTCTGTACTGTATAAAAGTTTTATGTAGAGGTGAAAAAATGGATGCCCATTAATCCTGACCAAATCTCCTACTCTACTTGCAAAAATGCAGCCCCAAAAGTGCAAGGAACGTCCACCATCCTTCACTGTTGCCTGCAGACACTCATTATTGTACCGTTCTCCAGCCCTTTGGCAAACAACCTGCTTCCTGCTACAGCCAAATATTTCACATTTTGACTCATCAGTCCAGAGCACCTGCTGCCATTTTTCTGCACCACAGTTGCTATGTTTTCATACATAGTTGAGTTGCTTAGCCTTGTTTCCATGATAGCATATGGGTTTTGGGCCGCAGTTTTTCCATGAGGATCTTTTTGGCCAGACTTCTCCAGGCAGTAGATGCGTATACCTTGTTCCAACTGGTTTGCACTAGTTCTTTGCTGATAGCACTGATGGACATTCTCTGATGTTGAAGGGACGTAAGCATGATGTGTCTTTTATCTGCTGCATTAAGTTTCCCTGGCTGACAACTGCGTCTCCGGTCCTCAATATTGTTTTTTGTGCTTCTTCAAAATAGTTTGAAGAGCACATTTTAAAAGCCTGGTCTGCTTTAAAATCTCTGCCTGGGATAGACCTTGCTGATGCAATATAACTACCTTGTATGTTGTTGCTGTGCTCAGTCTTGCCATGGTGTGTGATCTGTGACATAAAACTGTCTTCCTGTCAGAGTTTGGCTAATCCTTACCCAGTTTTAAACCAATTGTTTCTTTTCGGTTATGACTAAGAGGTTTAACCTACATATAACCTTAATAATCATTAGCACCAGATTGGTATAACTGGTCAATCATATACATTAAGTCATTGCATTGGGGCAGTGGTGGCTCAGAGGGTTAAGGCACCGAGTTATTGATTGTAAGATGGGCGGTTCGATCCCCAGCTCCACCAGGTTGCCATTGTTGAGCCCTTTAGACCTAGAGAGTAAGGCCTTTAAACCTATCTGCTTCAGGGACGCTGTATCATGACTGACCCTGCACTCTGACCCCAGTTACGCTGGGATATGCAAAAAAGGAATTTTCCTGTGCTGTAATGTATGTGACAAATAAAAGCTTAACTTAAGTTCCCAACATACTCTCGGAACAGAACTCATTAGTATGTAGACGACTTCCTGTACCTGACTCTGATACTACAATATCAAGTGCAAATGTGCAAGTGTAAGATGTGATGCTGGTTTAAAGCCAAAGAGTAGTCCAAACCAAATATTGATTTGATTTCAATCAATAATCAATATATATGCAGCACATATATACTGTATGTATATAATTTAGCAGCACAAAAATGAGCTCCACTTTTCAGCTCTATAGTTTTTCAATACCAGAACATAGACATTTCATTTTTTTTTCTATCATTTTCATTACAGTTGTGTGTGTTTGTTCTGCAGACATAAAAATAGAAATTAAAAATAGAAATAAATATTTGCAGAATGGAATAAACTAACCATAACACACCATTACTGACGTGACATACTGTAGCCAGCATGACCCGTGAAAGTCCTCATCCTCACACAAAGAACCACAGACACTCGTCCTGAGATCATTACCAAACGTCACAAACTATTCAGCTAATTATCTGGGTGATGCGTTCTCTCTCTCTCTCTCTCTCTCTCGCTCTCTCTTTCGCACACCCTCTCTCTCTATGTCCATTACACCCCACAACCCCCCACTCATCAACAAAAGGAGATTGTTGAAGAGAGTGAGTTGGATAAATACATCCATTGATCGATTCATTTGGTTTGCATGAGAGCGTCTTCAGTCCTTTTGCTCAGAATGAGTTACTATCACACGCTGTCAAGTGACACCATATGCCTGAACAACTTTAATACTGGTTCACGTCATGAAGGCGGCTGTGCGTGCGTGCATGTGTGTGTCTATGTATATATGTGTAGGTGTCAGTCTCTGTGTAGAATGAAATGGAGAATATGAATTGGCAAGATGTCAGCTCGATAGCATCTGAAAAGAAATTTAGTTACAAGACAGATCAGCAAGTGGTTATTAGACCTCCCTCTGTGCCTTTGGTTCTGGCTCAGGCTTTTTCTCCCAGTCAGCCCTCACCCCTTCCCCCAAACACACACACACACACACACACACACACAAAATAGATGGGCTGGATTGATGCACACAGAGACAGAAAGCCTGGCTCCACTTGGCCTTTCCACAAACCTCTGCAAATCCATACTCAAAGGCCAACACACACACACACACACACACACACACACACACACACACACTGCTTACAATGGTTGGCAGTATGGATCCTTTAAAAAGTTTACCTTGACATTTCAGACCCAAACCCCCACCCACAAAACAAAACAAAACAAACAAAACAAAACAGAAAGGACGAGACGAAACGAGACGAAACGAGACGAGATGAAATGACATGAGATGGGAAGGGAAGAGAAACTTATACTATACAGTGTGAGTACAATCACAGTTTCAATAGACAGGCAGTGATGGTGTTGGTTATGGTATATGTGTGTGTGTGTGTGTGTGTGTGTGTGTGTGTGTATGTGTGTGTGTGTGTATGTGTGTGTGTGTGTGTGGGTGTGTGCATGACAGCACACTCCACTTCTTGTCGTCCAGCACTAAACACAGCAGGGACTTTTCTCTCTAATTGCAACGGTGTGTCAGAGATCTAGAAGATCCAAAGATATCTTTGTGTCACAGAAATGAACGAGTCTGTAGCCTGAATTAATCATTACACAGGCAGGCATTCTCTCTCTCTCTCTCTCTCTCACACACACGCACACACACGCACACACACTACTCACAGCCTTCCTCAGTCCCTTACAGCAATATTTAATCTTCAAAAGCACTCTTCTCTTCTTCCTGCTCAAATTATTTCAGAAAAATTCTTCTTCTTCTTCTTCTTTTTCACTTATTCATTCATTTATTTACTTACACACTAGGACATGTTTTGCCACAGGTCAGGGTCAGGTTCTGGAAATAATTCTTGGATTGGGCACATGCTCATCACGTGGCACCATGCACAAACACCTTTGCACTTTTGTTTACCTCCAGAGAGAATATCGCAATGCCAATCTGTCTTATAAAGACTAAATAGAGGACCTGGAGGAAAGCCACTAGGACGTGGCGAGAACATATACTAACCTGAGCTCAGGATCAAACCAGGGGCCCTGGTGCTGTGTGGAAACATCTACCATGCATCACCATTAGAATAATAATAATAATAATAATAATAATAATATTATTAGTAGTAGTAGTGTTAGCAGAGGTATTTATAATAGGAGTAAAAGTAGCATATTAGTACTAGTTTTAGTCATGTTAGTAGTAGGAGAAATAGTAGTCATGTTCTTAGTATTGTAGAAGTAGTGTAAATTGTAGCAGTGTTAGCAATAATTGTATTTAATAATTGTCATGCTAGCAGTAGTCGTAGTCAGAGAAGTAGTAGTACAAGTCGTACTAGTAGTGGTACTAATAGTTATGTTAGCAGAAGTTGTAGTTGCAGTAGTAGCCAAATTCAAATTAGAATTAGTTTTCTACACACACTGCCAGAAACAGTAGAACATGCAGTGAAATGCTTATTTTAAATTGATGTCTCAACCAACAACACCAAAAAATAATAAATAAACACACTCAAATACAATTCAACTCAAAAAGTTATAGTCATAATCAGTAGTAATAGTTGTCCTGGTCATAGTGTGAATAGAATAAATCATATGAATTATATGTTTTTGTGTCAGTGCTGAAACCTACTGAAAACACTGCAGTGCATCCTCGACTGCATTATTTTTGGTCGCATTATTCACCCATTAAATCAATAAAAGCCTTTATGTCGACCAAGTAGCTCTGTGTTAACATTTTAATGCTTGATGCAGCCCCATTCCTCAGTCATTATTTCTAATGAACATTTTCAGGACATTTTCAGCACCGGATTATTCTTGGCCAGATGTGCATTACATCAGGTCTTGAAAAAGGAAAGGTGCTGACCCCTCCAGCATAGCGGGAAACTAACATGTTCCCATTCGGCATATCCTTAACTGGACTATCTGCTGTAGATAACACAGGATAGAATGTCATACTTTGTATGTCATAATAATAATGTCAGCCCCTTAACATTGTTAAAAACCGTCAAACGCAGGAAATGAAACATTCAGAATAGATAGGAGCAGAAATAATGACTAAACCCACACTGCAAAAATGTTCACCATTCTACAGACCAACCTCTTCTATAGAATATGTCAATCATTAGTGTCAATCATTAGTCTAATTATTTTTATAGCCTTAACGTTGTAAATATTGTTATGAAGCTTGTTATATTTTTATAGCACTTTTAATTTGGGAAATGGTTTATATAGTTTGTGAATAGTGAGTGTGGCTCTCCTGAGCACTACAAATTACATGTATTTTTATTACCGTATTTGATTACATGGATCTTTAGCAATGCCGTTTATTGGACCTTAGACCTTAGGATGTTAATAACTAAACATAAATTTTTAAATCCAAACTTTGTTAAATTTAGTTTTGATCACCATTATAAAAAATATATATATTTTACCCTAAAAGACTGTAAACCAATTAAAAGACATGTATTTTTTTTAAAAGTAATTATGCATAATAATAATTTAACAAAAAAAAAATAAAGTTGTTTCTTGACTCTTCATAGCCTTAAGGCTTTGTCAGCAGCAACACCGTCTGATAAAATGGAGACAGATGATGTAGGATTTGATTTGGCTTCACCTTTTCTATGTACAGTATATTTTTGGTAACGGAGGTGGTGTACGCTCGCTTGGTTAGATACCGTCATTGTTCCTAAATGCATTCCTCACCCAAAGAACGTTAGGCAAACACCAACCTTTTTAACAGCTAGAGGCTTGAATTGTTTCCTTCCTCAGTGTAAAGGAAGGAATGTAAAAGTTGATGCCTTACCCAGCTCAATGTCCTGGTCATCAGTCAGGATGAGGATGATGTTGGGACGAATGTTACGTCTGTCTCGTTGAAATCGAGGCTTCAGTCTCTGTCCGGAGAGAAAAACCGAGGCATGGGCCACTGCCACCACAGCCAGCAGCACCACCAACTGGCTGGTTGCCATGGTCGTGACCTGTGACCTCTAGCCCCTGGTACCACTCCTGGTCTCCTGCTCAGACTACCTGCTGCCTCACTGAAAAGTGCCTGTAAAGACAAGATGTTAAGAGGTGGGTTGGGTTAGCAGTGCTTGAGTTGAGTTAAATTGAATTACAAATGTGTAAAAATGTTAAATTTTGTGCTTCTGGATTGAAATGACTTTTTGGCTCTTTTTGGTTAAACAAGAGAAATAATATGGGCAGACTTTTTTTATCTGCTGTATGTGTGACTGTGTTGATTTAATTAGCATCTATTTCAATATGTTACACATAAGTTATTCACATAATGTTAATGATTATGAAATCGACGTCAATCTGTATATCTGATTTACTAATAGCCTATACAATGATAACTATATTCAAAGTGTTACTGGCTGCCTGTCCAGCAGCCATTCCCCGATGATATTAGAAATGCTAATATGTATATAATGAAACCTTAGCTGAGCAGTAATAAAGAGGGTGTGCTGGTGGGGGCCCTATGGCTTGGCCTTGTTTGTTCAGCACATCCCATGGGTGCCAGATTGGATTGGGATCTGGGGAGTTTGGGGGTTGGGTCAGGCCCCAGAGACAAAAACTTAACCTTGGATGTCCTTGATCCTGTCACCAGTTTACTGGTATATAATTGATAAGCAATGTTAATATGTTAAAGTTGTGTTATCCGTTTATTAGTATAAGCTGAGTACTGCTTTATCGGCTAAACGTTCCATATTTTATTGGGTTATTTAAGCAATTTATAACTGTCATCTGTACAGAGGATGTAAGCGTTCTTGTCTCTTTTGATGATGGAGCTCACAGACAGTTCAACAGCCAGTATCTAATTAAAAACAAAATAGACCCCAGATGCTGTCAAAAATAAATAAATAATAATAATGTTGCCTGTTTTAGCACAGCGGTTGTCACACAATTGGCTCCTCACACAATGCACGCAGACAGCCAAGGTAAAGTTTCAAAGTAAATAAAAATTGTTCATGAATTCTTGATAAAAAACGTGTATTGGTTTGTATAAGACAGTCGTCGAGGAATGTTAAGTACATGAAAGCACAATTCGGTTGAAATTTACATCATGTTTGCTGTTCATTATCTAACACTACTGTGCAATTTTCTTTAAGCTCTCGGATTTTGACAACCACATTTAACACAAGAACTGTGCTCAAACATATAAGCACACACACACACACACACAAATTCACAGACATACACGTCTTTCCACGATGCGTTCATCATTTCGATCCGAATGCGACTCCATCATTGGAAATACGCAATACTGAGCAAAAGCAATCACAAGTCCATGAGATAACACAATCCTGAGACGCAATTAAAAAGCCATCTCAGTGAAATGAGGTTTGACAAACATGACTGTAATTAAATCATTAACTTCTGGTTCAGCATTTAAGAAACTCCATTTATTTTACAGGAGTAGACACAGTGTCAGGGCCGAGGGCAGATTTTTCGCTCACAATAACTCCCTAAATAGTCATTACACAATCAACTTAAGCACCAGAGCGACTGTGTTGTGTACATCTCTGCTTCGGATTCTCTGCCTCGTTGTTATTAAGCACAGTCAGTACACTGAAATATGATCATCTGGAGGGACACAGACACTCACGACGCAGTGTCCGGAGAATATACACAGCGCTGTTTCACACAAAGTTCTCATGTATTGCACATTAATTATTTACTTCGACAGGATCTCCCTCTATCTGCTATCTTCAAGACAAGCAAATGGATGCCGGATCTTAAGAAGCCACAAAAGTAGTCGTAGTTACTCCTCATATTTTGATGTTGTAAAGCTGCTTTGCAACAATAATGATTGTTAAAAGTGCTATAAAAATCACATTTTATCGAATTTAATTTAATATTTCCTTTTGCTCCAATTAAGCCATTTACCCTTTTTTGGGATAAAAAATTCAAATTGCTGTGCTGAGATAAAACTGTATTTACTTAGCTCTGTTTTATTCATTATGAATACGCACTATTTTTGAGCACGACCCCAATAGTTAACAAGCTGAAATAAAAGTGTAAATTTGAAATATTATTTCTGAGATTGTCACATTGCCTCCATCTGTTATGTGCTTTGCTTCATGTGCCATCAGGAGGACCCCAGTGCACATTAAGAATTGCAGTCAGTCTTTCACTATTTCATAGTTCCCATCTTCTCTTTATTTCAGTTATATAAAATTGTATTGCTTTTGCAAATAGACGTGACACTGTGTGCTAAGGACGGTTGTCCTGTGTTCATGCCAGGGCCGTTATTCCTCGCATGATATATTTGATTTAAAAATGATTAGAAATCATTCTAAGCTCATAACACATATAATATAAAAAATATTAACGAAGACAGAATTAAGGTTGTAGATTTTTCTTGATTAAAGCAATAGATTTAAATAAAAAGTTCTACATAAAATGTCCATCATGTATTTAATTACAGAGCAAGATTTTTTAAACAGTTTGAATGACAGGCTTTGACATTATTACTGGACTTTTTATTATAGTAGAAAAAAAAATACTCTTTCACTTTTAAATAATACAGCTGACCTTTAACACCTATTAAGCTGCAATATAACTAGTATGTGCATGAGTGTGTGTGTGTGTGTGTGTGTGTGCATGAGTGTGTGTGCATGAGTGTGTGTGGCATGTAGACAGAGACAACAGGAACCCCACTGACAGCGTTTGCAAAAGAAAGCTTGAGCAAAACGGCAAAATAGTGTTGGAGCGTTGTAAGCCTCTCAGGGAAGCCCCAAGTCACCCGATAAACCCGTAGAGACTCTCTAAGAGCCGTCCAGCTGCTCACTGTGTTAGAAAACACACACAGACCCTGCATGTGTGTTTATTGGTATATATATATATATATATATATATATTAGTATAAGTTCTACTCATATTTTCTCCCAAATGTTAGCAACAGATTAACAACCCAGAACAATGCATTTAAAGGATTGCCGAATTCTGAATTTGTCTCATTATTTAACATGAGAGATTTTCTTTAAAAAGGAGCCGACTCTGGGCAAATACAGATGGTTTCTCAGTGATGATTTGCTAAACAAATACATTTATTTGACTCAGTAGGAACCCATTACTTTCACACTGAACAAATACCAAATGAAAAATGAATATACGAACAAGGGCTTGTTCAAATGCAACATTAAATATAAATTTAATATCGCTACAATGGCAAATAATTTGTACAAATTATTTCCACTTTTCCTGTTTCCTGTTTTGTCTGGAACGATTCAATTCCAAAACTATATGCATGGAGCAGTACTGTTTTTGTGGCAGGATGTAATTATAATACTGATGTGAACCGGAATGGATTTGCTAGCTGAGACACATGATGGAGGTAACAGGTAGTGTACGCCTGGTCAGGAGACACTGATGAATAGCAGTGTGTTTGTTAGTTGATTAGACAAATTAAATTAGATTAGATCAGTAAGGGAAAAAAAAATCTGCCAGTCTCTGAGAAGTAAACTATTACTTAAAAGAAAAGGAAAGAAGCTCCAGTTCCTATCATGCGCCCTCCTGATAGATGTAGCTCTCTGTCTTCCTTTTCTCATAAAAAGATGATTACAGGAGAGTATGAAATGGGTATCTCTCTGAGCCATAACACCTACAAAACATCCCTGTCTTTCATCTGTTTTCATTTCCCCTGACCTTCGGCTACGTTCTGCTCTCCACTGGAGCAGCACTCGGAGATTTCACGCCAGGATGCCTTTATTTGAAAACATACCAATTTCTTCCATTGTAGGAAGAGTGCACTGCATCTGAGGTCCAACACTTTGTGACAAGCATCTGCTTGCAGCTTACCAAACCTTTTTATCCCCTCAGAAAGTATTGAACTTTGTAATGCAACTTTATCTAATATCTTCACAACTACCAAACAGACCAAAACCAACGTATGCACAAGAAAACACTGTTATGAAAAGCCTAAACACAGACTTGCAAAATAAGCTCGACTCGAGATCTGGGACTTCCTCTCATCTTTCTTTCACTTCTCACTTGCCTCTTCCTGTTTAAACCCTCTCCACTCTTTGTCACTTATCAGTTGTCTCTCGCCTTCCCGTACTCTCTCCTGCCGCGGCTCTCGTCCACAAGCTACCACTTTCATCTCTCTCTCCTTTGCACATTCTACTCTCCTCCTGCTCTTAATCATTCTCTCCAGCGTGGAAGTACCTCATGCTTTTGATGTCCAGGTTTTTGCAGTTAACACAGGCTCTCGTCCCACATGGAGGCAGTTAGATCCAGATCCAGTGTGTGCATGGACTACAGCTGCATCCCCACCTAATCCTTGATAACACGATACCGCAGCTGCGCTTGTCTCCTCTCTCTCTCTCTCTTTCTCTCTGCTCTCTTTCTCTCTCTCTCCCTCTCTCTTCGCTCTCTTGGTCTGTCTCTGCAGGTTGCTGTGCTCTCGCTATATCCCTCCCTCCCTCCCTCCCTCCCTCTCTCTCTTGCTCGCTCCGCACGAGTCTACTCACTGTCCTGTTTGCTCACTTGCTTCTCCCTCCTCCTTTCAGACCCATCCTTTTCCTCTTTCCTTTCTCACTCGTCTCTTCTCCCACAGCTGTGTTCTTTCTCTCACACTTTTTTCCAGTGCTTTAGAATTCTCTCTCCTCGCTTCCTAGTTATCTAATCTCAGAAAACTGATCTGTTCGAACCTTGAGATCTACTGGTTTTTAATTTATCGCACCCCCCCTCCCCTCCTGCCCCCATCCTAGCCACCTCTCCCCTCCTTCGCTCCCAGATGTCTCTCATAAAGTGTTAACAGAGCATCCCATCTGCGCCCTTCCTCCATGAAGAGCACTTGCTTATTCCCTTCAATCTAAACACATTAATGCGATGGCTGTTACATCTACATGAGCAAACAGCATTTGATCTGCACTGGAAGCCTTGTTTATTTTTTTGTTGCTTCAAATTACCATGTGAATACATGAAACATGCACACGATAGCTTCGCTCGGATTCAACACTGCAGATTTGACACGTTCGCCTAAGCTGGCATAAATCTCGGATTCAGCAGGAACCATAAATTACATCTCTTTCTTAGAGAAAAAATGGGGGCGCATAATGAATAGGGTGCTATTGAGGACTCCAGCAAATCATATTTTCCTTACGTTGAGCTGCATAATTCCAATAAAAGAAAAAAGAGCCCTCCCTCATAGATTTAGAGTGCTTAGGAATGTTATACCGACAAACAGGGTATTAACCATCTGAATAGGCAATTACGCTGCAACAACTTCTGTATAAGCCAACATCTAATAGCCAATGAAGAACCATAGAAATGTCAATTTCTATTTTTTTTATGTCTGTATAGACATTAATTATGGTAATTTTGACTTTCAATGTCAGCAAGATGCTTTTTATATTTGCATTTGGCTTTGTGGCTTGTTTTCGGATTTGCCGTTATGAATCTATCTTGTGTCTTTACTGTCTTTACATTCTGTTTTAAATTGTTTAAAAGGGTAAAAAAAAAAAAAGCTCTAATAAAGATAATAATGATGGCTTCTCATTATTACATGAGTAGTAAGTTTAATATGGACCCTAATTAAATAATGACAATGCTGAAAATCTTTACCCAGGTGATTGGGCACATAAAAGGTTGAGTGTGCTGACCAGATCCATGTTTTGGTTGCCTGGAGATGTAATTAATTAGGTTTAAAAGTGGTAGATGAAAAAATACACTGGCCAAATAGGGTTAGCTATTTCAGTAAGAAGCAAAGAAAGCATTAATATTACTGGAATTGATTTTAAGAACCACGCAAAATAATATTAAAACCTAAAGTAGAAATGTGGTTGGAAAAAAAAAACTAAACAAATTAGGATACATGATCGGAGACACTTAAACACTTTGGAAATGTTAAAGTTTTGAAAAGGCTTGAATTTGCTAGGAAGCATAAAGTTTGGACTTTGGAAATAAAATGGACTTGGACTGAAAAAAGGTCATGTAACCTGTTGAGTCCAGATTGAACCTTATCCAGAGTGATTATACGGTATCACGGTATAAGAAGGGAAGTACAGTACATGAAGCAATGAAGCATAAAATTAAGTCAGCTGATGACCTTAATGTATAGAGTGGGCAGATTATTACATCAGTGATCAATGCTTAATTAAAATCTTAGAGCATGTGACTCTCAAAAATGTAGTCACAGATTTGCATGACAATGGACTCAATAAATAAGTTTACAATTATTCACTCCGAACAAAATTGCACATCATATTTGCGCACTTATCAACAATGTTTCATGTCAGGTCATTGTCCTTACATCAAATGTAAAAACTTATTAACTTTTCTTAATACTGTATGTTTGACTGCAACATGACTGCGTATTGAACTAGCAGGAGAGTTAAGTTCACAGCTTTTTCTACACTCAGTCAGATATGTTTGACTTGTGATTATACTGATGTGTGTAGTTCAGCAGGTTCATAGGCATGCTGGTACAGTTACAGCCATAAAGCTGACTACTTCACCTGTGAAGTTTAACCAGGGCTATGTATTACAAATGATTTTTTTTTGTGTGTGTAAGTCATTAAAGCATAATTAAACAATAAATAGTAATGATACAGTAATAGCCTGGACATGACACCTGCTTGTCTGATGTCTGGGGTATTGATTTGTTTGCCTATTGGTATAGTAGAAAATAAAAAAGAAAAAATATAAGTGGACGCCATCCCTTTGCCTTTTTTTTTCTTCTGTTTTTAAACATGGTAAGACTTTGGTCTGAAAAATTAAGTACTTCAGTGGATACTTACTAGTACTTCCAGATGCAAAGAAACAATAGTGTCCTGTCTATGGACATCCGTGAGATATTCAGTGCACCAGACTTATAACTCTAAACTGTCTGGTCACACAGACTGCACTGACTTTGTTAGACGCATAAACACACTCTCTCTCACACGCACACACACACACACACACACACACACGCACACACACACACACACACACACACACACACACGCACACATATCTGCACACACAGAAAAGCACATTTAACATCAAAACATCCCAGTGTTCCAGACATACACACATAAAGAACAGGAACATAATGCATATTTCATCTGACTGGTCAAACCCCAAATTCTGTGCACATTCATGTGACCACATCCCACTAGTCACATGAATTTCTCAGAAATGATTATCATATTATAATAACAATGCATAAAGCTGAATGGGCCATCCTTTTGTTAAAATCAGGCCACACAATAGAAAATACTGAGGAAAATGGGAAAAAAAGGGAAGTGAGTCAAATTGACTGGCCTGTCTTTTTAATTAACTTTGTCCGTCTGCTTTCCTTATCGCACTACTTTAGAATCTGTCACTCAGATTGTGTGTGTGTGTGTGTGTGTGTGTGTGTGTGTGTGTGTTTATGAGTAGGTAAAGCTCATATGAGTATGCTGATTAAAAGATACCGAAGGTGAGTACAAGGGTGAAAGAGGTCTAAAGGGTTTCCAGCTACTATGCCTGTAGAAACATTGTACAGGAGACGTCAGGAAATGTAATGTATACAAACTGTGTGAAAAAAAAAAAAAAAAAAAAAAAATATATATATATATATATATATATATATATATATATATATATAATCAGTGAATATGACTGCATGAGCTGTGCTTCTGGGGGGCATTTACATATGAACAGACCACAATCACTGGCTTGTAGATGAGCAGATTTCAGAGTGAGAAAAACTGAAACTCCCTGACTGTCTTTCCTACCTGTGGATTTATTATTCGACAGCTACTTATAGCTGGAGTTATATAACTATAACGTCTGGGGTTCTGTGACATATTTGCTGTGAATATATTTAGAACACAGTTCTGTTTTATTCTCGATTCTGATTGGTCAGGAGTTGTTGATTAATTTACTGTAATAACATAGCACGGATAGTTGTTTAAATCATTCTGCTTGATCCATCAGGATAGAGACAACCTTGTGTCACAGTAAAAAAAAAAACATTGGCATAAAACTTTTTCATTACATTCTGTACTGTTAATATATCAGGTCTCTGGAACAGCCACGTATTAAAGATGCACGCTATGTTCTGCACCAATGTAATTTTTCAAGCCCACCTCTGCCATGATGCAATTTAAATAAGATTAATATGCAAGAAATGATTTAACCTCTTCGTGTGTAATGTGTGTGCTTTTTCTGACCTGCAGTATGTTTAGATTTTTCAAGTTAAACACAGTGTTGTCATTACAAAACAGGAGCTTATATTTTTCTGTTAATGTGAACTTTCGAAATTAGCAGATGTTAGTAATAAAAAGTCATGTCAGCCTGCAATGTGACCATGACAGCTATAGCATGCAGCACTAACATTGCAGAACAATTGCAGTTTGTATATATGAAAGAGAATTAAAAATATATATTTTATGATAAAAATAAAACAAAAACGGGAAAAAAGCCCACCAATAGCAGGCTGGAATGGTTGATACTAATGGGACAGCTACATGCATGGTATTAGAAATGGCACGGTACAGTTCTGACCTTCTCCAAGACATTTCCACATATTTGAGCCATTAATGGAGTTCCTGGGAGGCCAGCATTTTGCATGTGAAGCAGACAGTTCAATCGTGGATCCAGCGTATTGACAAAATATTCTACTGTGATGGTATCCAAGCACTAGTTTAGTGCAGTAGGGGATTATCTTCTGACTATGTTCTGTTATTCTAAACAATCAAAAGTCCCAGTTTGACTTGAACGTATTTTGTATTGTATCTGAATACAATTTTCAATAAGTGCTTATTAACATTTTAGCATTGAGAAATAGCTGTGTCTAAGAAAAATAAAGCACATTAGCATGTACGTACCCCAGATTATTTCCCAATAACAAAACACCATTGGTTTTTACTGATTACATTACATAATGAAATCAGACATTGGGCCACTCCTATTATTTCTATAATTATTTTTTCTTCATATAGTTTAAACAGTGTAAAAATAAATATTGTCATAAAGCAGCTTTACACAAATCCAAATCAAGACCTTTAATGAGCAAATTAAAGGCAACTGTGTGAAGAGAAATCCTTAGAGAGCATAAGCTAGAAACTCATAAGAGGTTCCCATCTTCCACTAGTCAACACTGGGTAGTGAGATTTTAATATCAAGCTTGTTATAAATCTTAGTATAACTTCGGTTATACGCTGGAAGCTCAACCAACAGTGTTAAAAATATACAGGACATGAGATTTTAGCATGCAGGAAGTTATAAAACTGCTTAAGTTTACCTTTACATAAAAGCGGTTTAGATGGTTTTCTGATAAATATCTTTTGAGGTAAGCTGTTACGCCGCTAAACTATTCAAGAATAGACTTTTGCTTGCGTGTTAAACTTAATTTACTTTCGGTTATGATTGTTCCCTTTTTGACTCGCGCATTTTCACATTCAGCATGTGTAAGTCAGTATGGGACATTAAGACGCTACTGATGAAAAACAAACCAGAGTTTTTAAAATGCATAATTTCTCGAAATCTAGTTCATGCTAAATTTGGTATCTATTGCACCCTGTATAATACAGTAGGTAGCGCAAAGCAAATAACAATGTGTACACTTTCTGGGAAAACTGCAAAAGCTGCACATTTGAAGCCTAAACATGTACCTGTATAGGCATACTGATATTGTCATGGGTTTTAAACATGAAAAGTTAAAGTAGGCTGAGTTTCTTTGAACCCAGATTAGAGTGTCCACTAGACTACATTCACAGAACAGTGCAGTGGAATAGCTGCCCTGGACTAAAAAGGTTCTGGGAAGTTGTGTGATCAGTCTTTAGATAACAAGAGAATATGAAGTCTCGGGCATGAAAGACTCGGGCATGAAAGCAGGGAAAGGAACACTGAGCTCAGTTCGGGAGCTACTTCATTTTGTCTGATGGAGAGCAAGAGGTGGAGGGGTTGGATGAAGTTGTGGCACAAGAGAGAGAGAGAGAAGGAGGGAGGGTGGCAGTGCGTAACGAATCATTCTGCAGATATCTCTCTGTCCTGCAGGTCATTAATGGGAGATGGATAACAGTAGGAGCTGAAGCTGGCAGCAGGCAGGCATGAGGATGTAAAAGAGAGAGAGAGAGAGAGAGAGAGAGAGAGAGAGAGAGAGAGAATGAATTAAGGCAACTATGATTGAATGGAGGAGTGATGAATGAGTTCTCGGTTCAGGAACCAGGCCCTGGAACCCCAAACTGAAATGTAGGTTTATAATGAAACTATAGACAGCCCTGCGGCTGGCACACACACACACACACACACACACACACACACACACACACACACACACACACACAGATTGATAAACTATAGATTTCTTTCCCTTCTCTTAAATATGATGTTCTTCCTTTAGCTGACAGAATTAATTTCCTCAAAGCACAAAGTATATATTTGTGCTGAAATGGCAGTAGGCCCTAATGTAAAAGAGACCTTCAAAAACTTTCAAGGCTAAAGGAAGGCTCATTCAATTGGGCGCTCTCCTGCTGTTTCAAGAATGCTTCAATGTTTGCCATATGGTTACATTTAATAAAAAGTCATGTATCTTTCATCTCTTCATACTACTTCAATAATTTACAGGACTCCACTTGTATTGAAAGTAATACATGTTAAAGATTTAAACGATGGGGGGGGGGGGGGGGGGAGGGGGGGGGGTGGGGGAGATGTGTTATTGGCATGGAGGGTGGTGGTTACACGGTGGAGTAGTGGCCTCACACCTCCAGTATCGAAGGTTCGATTCTTGCCTCCGGTCTGTGTTGCATGTTCTCCCCATGCTTGATGCGTTTCCTCTGGGTTCTCCAGTTTTCTCCCACAGTCCAAAGACAGTTTAGTTTAATTGGCTTATTGCACTGGATTTGCACTTTGCTTAAGTATCCTGGAGCAGGCTCCAGTACAGGATAAGTGGTATGGAAGCTAAATAAGTGAGGATTTAAAGTTGGGGTTTGTGTTCATACCTCTTTGTTAAGACAATTTGTGGGATATTGACCAGAACTCAACATCATCACCATCACTTGTTCTAATTTGGGCAATTTTCTCATGAGATCAGATTCCTCTAGCTGATCTGATTGCTTTGTTGCCACTCCTGTCGAGTAGCACTTAATCCAAGTGTGTGTTGAGTATCTGCTCACTCTGCTCCTGCTATAGTCATCATACACTTACTTTTGGTCAGTCAGCAATAAGTTCTAGGTTACTCTGTAAACTCCTTCTTACTTAAAACTGACATTTAAAAAAAGGTGTTTATTAAATGAATAAGTGCAAATTTAAGTGTAAATGTAAATGGTGTCTGAGTGCAGCCCTGTCAAAGCTCGCTGCATGATCGGGTTTTAACACATAAATGTGTGATATGAGTAAGTCACATCTTGGCTATGACATAGAATTTTATGCAAATATGTAAATAGATATTTAACAGTGTTAAACGTGAGCTAAAATATTTAGTCATATTAAAAATGATAATGTGTTATTAATGTGAGCTCCATTTTGTTAAATTCTTTTGCTGGATAACCGAGATGTACGAACCATTACTGGTGAAGATAAGTATTTACAATAGTAGAGCTTTTCTCAAAATTATTTCATGCCTGATCTAACCTGAAATAAAAATATACAAAAGACAATCTGTGATTTTACTGTTGCATTAAACATAGTCAGTATATATATGTCTATACTATAACATTGTATGACTTTGCTTTAAGAAAGAGAGAGAGAGAGCTCAGCAAAATCACTGACGGGATCTGCATGTCAATGCTGTGTATTAAGCAGGTGCATTAATAGAAAGTCCTTGATGATCCCAGCGATTAATCCTACTTCATTAGTGCTGAAGTCCTTGATCCTCTAATTATACATGCTAATTATAAACCCTTCTCTCTCTCACACCCACATGCATAACCTGAATAGAGTCTGAAAATCTGTATGTCTTACAGTATGTCAATGAACTAATTCAATCTTTAAGATTCAATTAAAATGATTAATCGAAATCAGTAAACATTGCTTTAATAAACTTACAACACCGATATGAATTTTGTGACGGGGCTGTAACTTCAGGCTCGGATAAGCCACCAAAAATTCATTTCACATTCATTGCAGTTATAGTATCAATAAATAAATATGCAAACTGGATGCTGGAAAAGGCACTGAAATGGATCAATTGAAAATGAGTAACAGAAGAGCCGTACACTCAGTGTGCTCAGCATTCCTGAAGCGTACACACTCCTATTTCTATCCCCAAGACTACAAGCCCTTTAATAGTGTCCCTGCTATCTTTTGCAATAACATCCTCCTTCATGTAAAGTTAAACATACAGTAATATATTCTTATTATATTGAAATTAATATGCATATCACTACCTCCAGCTCTATTTAAAGTAAATGTGATTTTAAAATAATTCATCATTGTGAGGTGGGAAAGGATTTCAACTTGCTGGTTCCTCTCTGCTTTTCTTTTCCTTAGTGACAATTTACACATGCGCTTAAACCTGTAGGCTCTGTTAGGCCACCTAAACCAGTGGGAGGCTTTTCCTGAGGAGTGTGAAAACTTCAGGTATATTATTCAGCCTCAACCCACTGCTCATGGAGTGTCTGATAAGGTAGGGCTAATTAGCTAACCTCCAGTTTTTCAAGTCTTGGAAGATGCTATCTAATTTGCAAACTGCAGTTCCAGGTATACCTCCTTCCATAGACTGGTTTTCAAACAAAAATGGAAAAAAAAAAAAAAAAAGATCAGTGTGACACAACAAGTTTTTCAGAGTAGGATATAGTCACTTGATTAAAAGTAAATACATTTACACATACAAGTTACTGGGGTGTTTATATAAAACAGGTAATGATAATAATGTACTGATTGCAGTGTGAGCCAAATGGCTTTTTCCTATAAAAACAAGCAGGGTATGTTAAACTTCCCAGAAGTTCCACTTCCCTAAATGCAGGAACCTCTTTTAAACCACTCACTGTCTGATTACATAAAGCCAGTTTAAAATCTCTTAAGAAGTACTCACAAATCACTAACAATGTACTCAGCTACAAATCAAATTCATGCTAAACTATTAAGAAGTTTCGGTGAATGTCGATGATTTACCTACAATCAACCCATAATTTGATATGATTGGTCAAGTCTTGGTAAACAACTACACTTTTTTTTTATCACAGTATATACTGTAAATGGGAAGCCATTTTGTATTCATGTCAACTCATCTGTTATTAACAACCTGGATAAGCTTTTATTATGGATGCCTTTTTATGAACATTCTTTTTTTTAATATTTCACTTCAAATGATGCAAGATTTCATATAGTTTTATACTAATTATGGCTGCTACACTCCATGTCAGTTCTAAATGCAGCCACCCAGACTAGTTAGCTAGAGTGGCATAGTTTGCGAATTGTACCCTCATCCACTATGGCTGGTGTTAGTATGTGATTGTGAGTTGAAATCAGTGTGACAGATCAGGAAGGTTAAACAGTAGCAAATTGCAGGATCTTGACATACAGACATTTCTAGACTTTACAAAGAGGAACAAACCACCTACGGTACAAGTCCCAAAATAACTGCTACAATCCACTTTCAAATAACTTAAACACTCCTACAATGTTTTTTTAAATCAATGACTATATTATAAATTGTCGAGAAATGTTCGAAAAATGTCAGTTTCTCCCAAACCACAGCCAGCCAAAATAACTTGACAATCTAGACAATTTCCGGAGATCTCAACATTGTAGTGGTTTGGGATCAAAAACGCAAAAGGTCTCTGCTGTAAGTAACTGCCAAGCCTTAACAACCTCTGTCTTTGTGTTTCTAGCCTTGTTTCTAATAGTACTATTCCCATGTTCTTGACCCTGGTCTTGTTCTAAGCCTTGTCTACATTGATGTTTGAACATCACCCATTCTACTGCCTATACAGTATCTCCTGAATCCTATTAAATATATTTATTAAAGGAAAGTGTGGGGTTCTACCCAGTGAGACGTGCTATCAGAAAAACACAGAGAAGTTTAGCAAAAAAAAAAAAAAAAACCACATCTTAAGCACGGTATAGACCAACAGAATGAAAAAAAAAAAACAACCCTTAGGCCGAGACTAAAGTCTGCATACTCCTGAAGGACAAAGCACACACCACCGTACTCAATCACTGACCTTTACTACTATAAGGTAAATTGTCAAAAATGAAACAAACACACAGTGCAACTCCAAAATGCCACCTTATGCAAGTTAGGATTTGGCGGAATGAGAAAGAATCCCTTTATATCGATTTTATACACAGTATTTAAAAGCAAGTTTGTAACTCAAACTTACAATAGTTGTAGTTGTTTAAGTTGTGCAAGTGTTACTGGGACAGGTACAGTCATGACACAGAAAGTGGCCATGTATTTTAATTTAAAGTACTTATAGACAATAATATGACAAACAAAATAATTGAAAGTTGTTTCAAAACGCTAAAACCGTCAAGCATCAAGTTGAAACACCACCATCACCATCAACACCGATCAATGTTTCTCATAGCAAATAATCGCACTACACTACATCAAGGCTAAAGTGAGTCAGGCTTACTGTATTAACCTTGCTGTTATTACAGTACAGTAGTGATTTATGAGGTGATCTCTCTGTTTAGCTGTAAGCAGGATAATGAAAGACTTCTATAATACTGGGAGGGCTTCCTTTCTATTGTAACACACTGAATCATGGAACAACCTAGTATACATTTTTTTCTATTCACTATTATATTCAATCAGCTATACATATATTTATATATATATATATATATATATATATTGTTTTAAGCTTCATTCTGGATCTGTAGTTCTCACCTTCTGAAGGAGAAGGAAAGCGTAGAAGAAATGGACGACCAGCTTTATTTTTAATTCAGGGATGGAAAAAAGGACACCTGCTGAATGTAGATGGGGCCTGCTGACTTAATGGATTCACAGCGCATGTGTAATTCACAAGACAGTGTTGTAAAAGGGAATGAGGGAAACGTAAGAGATGAAAGAAAAAAGCTGCGCAGACAGAGAATCGGGTTGAGAAAGGATAGAGAGTTAAAGAGAGAAAAAGAGAGAGAGAGAGGGCGAGAGATAGAGAGAGAGAGAATGTGAGAAAGAGAAAGAAAAAAACCAACTGCTTCAATATGAGTCCTAGGCGAAGGGAATAAACAGAATGTATTTTGACTGATTAACCTGACTGTCGATGCATTATAGATTGCATTGCATTGACCCTATGGCCGCTTTTATTAATACCGAGTAGGATCCCCCTTTGCTCTCAGAAGAGCCTCACATAGACTCCACATGGTATTGGATCCTTTCTTTGATATTTCTGGTCCATCTTGATATTACATAATCGCTGCAGTGTTGTCTGCTATGAATGTTCTATTTCCCCACATCCTTAAGGTGCTTTGTTAAAATGAAGAGGCCACTAAAGCATACTCATCTTATAGTCATATTTATGGAACAGGTTTGAGATCACTTTGTGAGAGGGTGCATTAACATGCTGGCAGTAACCATTACAAGATGGTCGGAAACAAAGAAGCTCGGATAGGCTGTATCTTTCAAATGTCACTCAGTTGGTATTAAGGAGCGCAGTGTGTGTCGAGAAAACATTCCCCACACTATAACACCAACCGTCCCCAGCTGAACTGTTAACATTAAACAGGCTGGGGCCATGGATTCAGTCAAGCCCTTCCTGTCTTGTGAATTCATTTATTTTTTCCTATTATATAATGTTCGATATGACTTTTTTCTGTATGATTTTCTGTATTGTGCTGCTGCCATAAGATTGATTAGATAACTGCATCAATGTGCAGGTGGCTAGTGAGGGTATGTTGCAATTATAGAATATATTTATAAATTACAAAAAGAAATTCGTAGCACTGTATATTTTATATATATATATATATAGAGATATAGATGTGAGTACATTATTATGACGTATCGATCCACAGGGTCCACTCTTGCCTCTCTTTTCCTTTGACTTTTCCTATGCAGCTTGAATGTGTATATCCTCCTGAGCTCCTTTTAATCCAGCCACTAAAAAGGCTTTCAAATTTAAATGGTAGAATGACAAGCTGTTTTGCCTAACAATTGGCAGAATATTCTCCCGGCCATTTAGTAGATGAATCATTAAAAAAAAGAGAGAAAGCAACCAGGGAGAGGGAGAGAAGGAGAAGGAGGGGGAAGGTGTAATGGGCCACTGTGTATTGTACAGTGCTCTTGTTCAGATTTTGACACCAAACTTCTCAGGCCAGTCTCTCTGGAGCAGAAAGTGTGTCCGGTCTTGTTAGGAAGCGTGCCATTGGTGGATATGAGTGTGTTTGTGTGTGTATGTTGTGGTATCTATACACTTATATTCCAGCTTCCCTTTACTGTACAAGCAACTGCTTAAGTAACAATGTTTGCTTCTGCACTGTACCATGGTTAGCCTTACTTCTCTTTTGGTACACAAGCAAAATATTCTTAATGGAATTTTTAAAATGCCATTGTAACTTTTACTTGCAACTTACACTTAACAGCTTTTATTAGATGTACAGTAATATGTTTTTTTAAGGACAATTGCATACACACAATGTACTATACACGTTGTAAATGTATACTGTATACTGTATGAGCTGTCATGTATACGGTATATATTCTGTAAATCAGGTTCACCTGTAAAAGCCAACAGTGACATGGTCTTAAAATAGACCATGAGCAAAAAAAAATTAATAAAAGAAAAAAAAAACAGGCCTGTTGATATTGAAACACTTTCTCCACGTTACCATGGCTACTACATGGTTTCACCTCTGGGTCCAGGTTTAACTTGTTGTTTAAGCTATATTCACAGTGCCCTTAATTCACAGGTTTCTCTCCTTCTCTTTCATCCATACACACGCATACACACACACGCATACACACACGCACACACACACACACACACACAAACAAACACACGCACACACACACACACACACACACACACACACACACACACACACACAGAGACTTCTTTACTCTCTCGCTGTGAGGCACACTCATTATCACACACCCACATAGACACAAAATAATGTTGGTCAGAGGTAACTGCACTTCCAGCATAAGCAGTGCCATTGCCATGACAACTCTGAATATGTCCATTAGTTTTCATTAGTGCTATGATAACACTCCTTCTCTTTATTCCTTTATTCTATCTCTCTCTCTCTCTCTCTTCCTCTCTTGCCCTCTCTCAACTCTTCCTCTGATGGACTGCAGAAAAAGAAGACGTCATGCCGTCATAGACACAAACCCTGAAAGCTCAATGTTTCAGACTGTTGTAGGTTTGTGCATACAGTATGTCCTACAACATTTTCCCCTGCAAGTTGTCAGAATGGTCAGTTACATTTAACTGTGTATGCAGAGCTAGCTTTCAAAAATAGAAATTTAACAATAAAAAAACCCTGGACCAGTTTCACAAAGAAAATAGGCCTAAGCTTAATTTTCCATTTGCAGATGTCAATATTTGAGCCAGTTCAATTTTCTTTTACTGCAAACCGACGCAGCGAATAACCATTGGCAAGACTTTGAAGTTTGAAGTTGCTTTGAAATGAACAGAAGTAAATATCTAAAGTCGGCAAAAATGGAAATACTTGAATAAATTACTGATACTTGAAAAAAATACTTAAGTGCAATAATGAATAACAGTTCAATATGGCCACCATCTTCATGCAAACTGCCCTTTCTTACCAAAATCATGCACCAAATCAGCCATAACATTTACTCAGTAAACTGGTGACAGGATCATGGGCATCCAAGGCTCATCGATGCCCATGGGCTATCTTGTCTGACTCTACAAAAAAAAGCCAATAAAAAAAAAATATGAAGAAATTACAAAATAAAGTCAATACTGGACCCAACAGAAAGGCACCAGAACACCCAGCACACCACAAACCGGCACGCATGGGACCCAGCAGGCAAAGAGCCCAAGGCTGCCAATTAACCCAGCCTCCAAACTCCCCATATCCCAATCCGAGCACCCGTGCAATGAGCCAGATAAACATGTCTGATCCATAAAAGCCACATCGCATAAAGGATCCGCTGCCAAAGTCCTGGTACCACCTGGGCCACACCCCAAGGGGCCAGAGTTGCGGGGGGTCTTACAAGGGGAACCTACACAATAATGTACATAAAGTTTGACTTTGCAGTGCTATGGCTGATTTGTGTATATTCTCCCATAATACATAATAAAAATGCGTGTGAGAAATACCGTAGATTTTTTAGACTATCAGTGGCATACATCTTTCTTCTACTTCAATTGCCATATACAAAGAAATGCTATGTCTATGATTTTCTGTCCAAGTGTTCGCCCCCACTGTGGCTGGGATTGAATGCCTTTAGCAGTTATTGGGTTGTGTTGATGAGTTGCCTCATTGTGGTGTCATCACACATCCTGGCAGGGGTCTAAGCGAAGATAAAATTCAATCAGCTATTATGTATTCCACACACTCTCCTATCCACATACAATCATCATCACTGTCAACTATCACACAGTCACTTTTTTTTTTTTGTCATTGCTTGTTTTTGCTATCACTGTCATCACGTTAGCTTCAATTATCTTCTTCATCCCTCATTCTCATACCTTTTTTGTTACCCTAGAGACAATAAACATTAGAATAGACTATTTATGGACATAATATTTTATATACAAAACCAAATGAGATTAAAATGGAGTTTATACATTATAGATGCAAGATGGGCTGGGTACACACATCCTGTCTACTAAAACAGTAAATCCCTCCTTTATAACATAACCTATAAGACTATAACAAAACTTTCCATACATTATCTATCATTACACAATTTGAATAGCACTAATAGCACAAAAGAAATTCTATTAGGAAACTAGGAATTGGCTTTCTTACTTCTCCAGTCGGCCTGTGGTGTGTCGAGAGAGCATTCCACTTGTTTATTTATTGTGCAGTCCACTGTATTGACTGAGTTGAAGTAATTTGCAATAAAATAGTGAAACAGACCTAGTTAGAGCCTAGTCGAGACACAGTAAGTAAGAGTGCACAAATGACCTGTAATTGGCTTGTAAGCACAGTGGCAGTAATTCACTGTGAATTCAAAAGTAATGAGCAATGGTGCAGGCGGTTCACAGCAACACAGGGCCCAACTGGCTGTCACCGCCAGCTTCGCAGGCACAAAGTTATAACAACAAGACAAAAACACTTCTGTCTCTCTTGTGGAAACATATTCCCGAATGCAGTGGAAACAAAATCTAAAATCCAAATTCTATGGGGAAAAAAAATCTCAACATCATCATAACATCGCAGCAATCATGTAGGTTTTGTACATACTCAGAGGTGCAAAGGGTTAAGTTTTTCATATAATTTAGCTAATGAATATATCTAACAATAAACAAACAATACTTTTTTATTATTATTCATGAATATATTATGACAAGCCAGAAGAGCCATCCACCCTGCACACATGGCATTTATTTCTTCATTTACATTTGTACTGGTTTTCTACGGGTCATGTACAGTACTGTATTTCCTTAGTGTATGCCATGTGTTCTGAGAAAAGGTTTTAACCCAGGCAGGAATAGATCTGCTAGTGAAAATAAAAGAACATACTGTATATTCTAAATTTATGTGGTTAGACACATATGAGCCAGGTTTAAACTTCCTCTAGGTGCAAGCATAATGCAGTTGTAAGCCTAGAGTCTTTGCCCAGTTGCTATTATTTAATTTGGGTGGTGCTGCATTGAAATTGGTGTGTGTGTGTGTGTGTGTGTGTGTGGGCAGAGTGTAACACTGCAGTGGCATTAGCAGAACCATTTTGGTCTTTCCTGGATTTTAAACAAAGGTTTACACGTCCTGTCCTAATTATACCCAAGTCAATTATTACATCTGTAACAAATAACAAGCTATTGTGGCTATTAAACAAGAATTAATCAGCTGACATTTTCATCACACTCAGAACATCAAAACGAGGTCAAAAGTAATTAAATACGACCTTCGAAATATTTATTGACATCACGGGAATGACTACGTCCTAGAGTGCTGAAAATTCACAAAAGTAAAAAGAATAAAAAAGATATATGAAATACAGTGAAAGAGCGGTTTGCAAAAGTTCCGCAAGACGAGCAAAGATTTTTAATAAATATTGACCTGCAAAATGAACAAGTCTTGGTTTACAAGTACAGAGTATCATGTATCACGCATGCGCTTCTTGTTTTGACGCCGAGCGTCACGTGATCACAACAGGGCCAACGGTTTTTCCCTCTCTTGCGCTGCGGAATTGTGGGTAATCATCTCCCCTGCTGGGTCTTAGTGCGCATCTCTTACTGGTATAATCAACATCCGTGAACGTGTGTGCTGTTTACTATAACACTGTGACCATGTGTGTGTGCGTATAACATATTTTCTTTTGTGTCTGTATGTGTGTGTGTACAGCGCGTGTGTAAAGCATAAGCAAGTCTCAGTGGAGACTTTAAAAATCTATTTTTTTGGGCCTCCGGGTGGCGCAGTGGTAGAGTGTTCGCCCTATCCAATCCAGAGATTGCTGGTTCGATCCCCGGGTGATGCTGTAACCTCTCACAGCCGGAGGTCTAGAGAGAGCTGATTGGCAGGGCTCTCCCAGAGAGGAGGGAGGAGAGGTACCTGTGGTCCTACACGGCTCTACAAACCATTCAGGGGCATCTGTGATCTCACGTAAGCGGAGGGAGCGGATGGCGCTGTCCTCCGAGTGTGTTACTCCTCTGAGGAATTACTTTATAATCTGCGGCCCTCCCGACTGAATGGGAGAAGCTTAATGTAGAAGCCCCCTAGTGTCTGGGAGGAATTGGACACTTCTAAATTAGGGAGAAAAATCCGGGGAATACAAGCCCGCTTCCGGAACGAATAATGTAATCCAAGGTTCCACTGTATGCATTTGTTCATGTAAAAACTGTATAAATGACACTGTGCTATGCTGTGTACATTCATGTTTTAAAAGAAAACAGATTGTAAGACTTCTTGATAATATATTTATTCTTATTTAACCTTTTTCTTTCCCAGCCACGCTTCTCTTTGCCAGCCTAGCACCTGCACTGCTGTTCACCACATTACCAAACCCAGACGTGCCACACCATCTGTCACCTCTGCACATGCCAATGCTGGACTCTTATGCCTTATTTCTGAGCCTCCATTAAGATGCGGAAATAATGAAATTGACAGAAAAATCAGAACTGAGCAATGTTACTTGTGATGTCATTGTAGCCTAAATCCTCATTAATCCTCATTGGTCGAGCAGCAGCTTTTTCTGAGTACAGCCACACCACTCAGACACACCACATAGACCTGCGGTAAACCATAACGCTTAAAATGGTGGCAATAATAATTAATGGCTATTTGTTAAATTTAGTTATGATCATGATTGCATTTAATGTTGCATTTAAATATACATTTAAATGTTGCATTTATATATATATACACAAAATTCGGCGGGACATTTTAGGGATTTGAATATATTATAATTATGACCTTACATTCTTGATTACGATATTCATGATTGATGCTGTGTTGTTCTGACTGGACTGCCAGATGTAAAGAAGCAAAAATGTGTTCACGTGGTGTGCAGTAAAATATGGCAAGATATGATGTGACAGTGTTTAGTCTCTGGCTTATATCATAAATTCATGGGAGCAAGATTTCACAGAGCCGTATGGAACATATCCTGCATACAGTGCATTCACACAATGATATACTGCCATGGCCATAACAGTTAGTAAAACTGCCAGAAGGGAGGAGAAGGCATTGTAGATACTGTAGCAGTAAAAAAAAGTAGAAATTTAGATAAACATGAGGTCATCAACAAGGCAAGATGAATAATAATGGGGCTTGCTGTCTAAAAGAAGTCAGGACATAAACAGTACAGGCCAAAAGTTTGGACACACCTTCTCATTCAATGTGTTTTCTTTATTTTCATGACCATTTACATTGGTAGATTCTCACTGAAGGCATCAAAACTATGAATGAACGCATGTGGAGTTCTGTACCAAAAAAAAAGGTGAAATAACTGAAAACATGTTTTATATTCTAGTTTCTTCAAAATAGCCAACCTTTGCTCTGATTACTGCTTTGCAGACTCTTGGCATTCTCTTGATGAGCTTCAAGAGGTAGTCACCTGAAATGGTCTTTAGGGTTTATTAGTGGAATTTCTTGCTTTATCAATGGGGTTGGGACCATCAGTTGTGTTGTGCAGAAGTCAGATTACTACACAGCTGACAGCCCTATTGGACAACTGTTAAACCAATTAGCTAACTAAAGAAAAACGAGTGGCCATCATTACTTTAAGAAATGAAGGTCAGTCAGTCCGGAAAATTGCACTAACTTTAATTGTGTCCCCAAGTAGAGTCGCAAAAACCATAAAGCACTACAGCGAAACTGACACACATGAGGACCGACCCAGGAAACGAAGACCAAGAGTAACCTCTGCTTCTGAAGACAAGTTCATCCGAGTCACCAGCCTCAGAAATCGCAAGTTATCAGCAGCTCAGATCAGAGACCAGAACTGTTAAGAGGAGACTGCGCGAATCAGGCCTCCGTGGTCAAATAGCTGCCTGCTTGTTGCCTCTACAAGGAGAGGCAACAAGCAGAAGAGATTTGGTTGGGCCAAGAATCACAAGCAATGGACATTAGACCAGTGGAAATCTCTGCTTTGGTCTGATGAGTCTAAATTTGAGATTTTTGGTTCCAACCGCCGTGTCTTTGTGAGACGCAGAAAAGGTGAATGGATGGATTCCACATGCCTGGTTCCCACTGTGAAGCATGGAGGAGGAGGTATGATGGTGTGGGGGTGTTTTGCTGGTGACACTGTTGGGCATTTATTCAAAATTAAAGGCACACTGAACCAGCATGGCTACCACAGCATCCTGCAGCGACATGCCATCCCATCCGGTTTGCGTTTAGATGGACGATCATTTATTTTTCAACAGGACAATGACCCCAAACACACCTCCAGGCTGTGTAAGGGCTATTTGACCAAGAAGAAGAGTGATGGAGTGCTGCGGCAGGTGACCTGGCCTCCACAGTCACCGGACCTGAACCCAATCGAGATGGTTTGGGGTGAGCTGAACCGCTATAGGCAAAGGGGCCAACAAGTATTAAACACCTCTGGGAACTCCTTCAAGACTGTTGGAAAACCATTTCAGGTGACTACCTCTTGAAGCTCATTGAGAGAATGCCAAGAGTGTGCAAAGCAGTAATCAGAGCAAAGGGTGGCTATTTTGAAGAAACTAGAATATAAAACATGTTTTCAGTCATTTCACCTTTTTATTGGTACATAAGTCCATGTGTTCATAGTTTTGATGCCTTCAGTGAGAATCTACCAATATAAATGGTCATGAAAATAAAGAAAACACATTGAATGAGAAGGTGTGTCCAAACTTTTGGCCTGTACTGTATATGCATCTTATAAATATATAAATGTATATATTAAACTTGGGGAAGATATAGGGAATTTGGATGCTAAATCAACAGTCAGCATTCTGCCTACAATTTATAATACACACACACTGTGAAAAGACAATCCTGGCAGCGCTCTGCAGTTGTTTGTTCCTATGAACACTCAGTAAGTGAAATGCATGACTCTTGAATGCCTGACAGATAATACAATCAGCACCACTTGCACATTACAAGAAGTCAGCTAGGAGTTATTGCCATATCCCCAATACAGTCGTGACCTTGCTCAAAGCTATTTCCACATGTCTTAACCATCAAAGGAGTTCCTGGGAGGCCAGTGTTTTAAGGTGCAGGTACAGTAGTCTTTATGTCTGGTGCCTGGGGAAAATTTTCTACCAGGATGGTATCTAAGCACTAGTGAAATGCTGGGATAAGTGCATTAGTGTAGCAGGTGACAATATAGACATATAAATGAAGGGTTTACCTGTCCATTTTTTACGTAAAATGCCTGACCCCATGCTCTGATATGCTCTGATGTGCAAAGAATGAAGAATTTCACTGTGCAGTAATGTATGTGTGACGAATAAAGGCTGAACTGAATGAGTTTAACACACACACACACACACACACACACACACACACACACACACACACACTTTCATGCATATATGCACACACTACTTTAAAACACAAACAAACGTAAAAAAAAAAAAACCTAAAAGCAAATAAACAGTATGGAGTACATCTCCATCATCACACCTTCACAGTTCCTCAGCTTGTCTATCCTTAAAATGCTGCGTTGTGTAGTTTGACTAGACAAATCCTTCAGAATGCCACAGGCCGTGAAGAAAACCACTTCAACATTAAAAAACACTCGTCTCCTCAGCTGCTAAGCCTCACACACAGACACACACACACGAATACCCACATACACGTACACTCTGTCTGACAGCTTCTCAATAGATTATGCTTTTTCCTGCTTCTCCTCATGATAGAACATGACAGATGCCCTTTTCTGTGGACTGCCCAAGACACATGCTCCCACATGGGAGAAACAGATGCCCACACACACACACACACACACACACACTGGCGAAAATCAAAATGAACAACCCTGGGTCTTTCTCCACTTCCATCATCTCTCTTACACCTTACTGTCTCTCTCCATCTTTACTTAGATACATCTGATAGCTTTTTCTGTTCAAAATTCTACCTGCTGTGAGAAGGTTCAGACATCTGTCTCCATCTTCACAGTCACCTCACGAGTGTTTCACTCTGGTTCTTGGCATATAAATCTACATTGCTCTTATTTTCCCCCAAGAGGCACTTTCAAACTTCTTCATACATAAACTCTAACCTGTGGCTTTTTATATTTTTATAGCCTATGGTCAGTAATAAACCAGAATTCATCCAAATCATTGTCAGCCTTTATGCCACTTAATCCTGTATACAGGGTCACGGGGGGCCTGAAGCTCATCCCAGGAAACAACCCACATGGAGTAAACTCTGGATGGGTTGCCAAGCCATTGCAGGGCATACACACATACATACACTCACACACTCATTTACACATTATAGGCAATTTGGGAATACAAAATCTGAATTTCTTTAGACTATGGGAGAAAACCGGAGTACTCCATGCACACAGAGGCGGGAATCAAACCCAGACTCTGGAGGTGCAAGGGAACAGCGCTCACCACTAAGCCACCATGCCATGCCGCCTTATCCAATCCAATTAGACTTTTAAAAGAATAGTGAGGAAACATTCTAAATAATAGGGACAGGGTTCGTCCAGTTGCCACCCATCAAATCGGGCTACGAATACTCCCAACCATGGAAATACATATCCATCGTGTCTGTTGCAGTTATCAAGCTGCTAGCTCGATGCCTAATTGAACACTTGTGGTGTTGGGGTTCAAACCGGGGACTTCCTGATAAGCACCAAGCTATGCCTATGTTTATGTTCTTGTTTTAGTAACTTTAAAGAAAATAAACTTTTAATCCGAGAAGACCTATTTTTCTTTTACAAGGTCTCCACCATCCATGGATAAAACTCATAGAATAAACGTCCATGTGTGGATTTTTAATTTTCTCCTGAAACCAAGATGTTTTTTGGGTTGCCAGTGCATCCACTGTTATGCCTCCGCTTTGGCTAGCTCTTATTGTATTTATTTGTAAGTCATGTCCATTGCTGATGTAAATTAACCTACTGTCATGACGGTTTTTAATGTAGGAAGTGGAATTTTACAATTTTACTCCCACAGTCAAAAGACATACTGTACATTACAGACTGAATTGTGCTTTTCTAATTGCCCGTATGACTGAGTGTGTAGTTGTGCCCTGTGATGGCTTGGCACCTCATCCAGGGGACACTGCCTTGTGCTCGGAGTTCCCTGGGATAGGTTCCAGACCCCATGCAGCCCTACACAGCATAAGCAGTATAGCTGCAAAATTTGGCATGTCTTTATGGACTTGGGTCACACTTCAGTCACATTTCGAACCCACTTGAGGTTTGAATCAGACGCAAGACTTTCAACTTTTTAGCTTGTTATTTAGTTCCATATGGTGTGTACAATTTCTGACATTTATTGGAGATATGCTGTAATTTGTACAATGCGCATTGCATTGCTTTCCCAAAGGAATTATTTATGTGCAATAAAACACTTGAGTATTAATTAAAGTGCAGAACTAAAGACTAGCAACTATACTTTAGCTCAGAGATGTGAAACTTGACACAGACTTTAGTTTAGAGATGTGAAATTTGACTCTGGCTTCAGATTAAAGAATTGAGACTTGACTTTTACATTCAGCTCAGAGACTAGAGGATTCATTTGGACATCTCTGGGTCTTGCTGAAAGAACCAACAATGGCTTTCTGGCAGTGCTGAGGATAAACCCTCGCTATTTGATGACTAGCTCTGAGCCTTAACTAATGACATACAGTACCACAGCCCACATGACCATCATGAGAAATTCACCTCCCAACCACTTCTTAGACTGCTAGAAAAAACAACAACATCAACAACAAAATCAAGCGTAGTGTGGCAAAGTAATCCATAATTAAAAGCTAATATTATGAGATTGATGTTAGTGCAAGACAGAGCATACTGTCACTGAATTCTTTCTCTCTTTATATGATATTGCACGCGCACATTGTAAACAAATTACAGCTTCTTCAGTGCTCCTTTTAAAGTGTGAAATATTAATTCAACTCCAGGAAAAAAAAAAACATACATTTTCATGTTATTATCCTCCTATATTTCATAAAGCATTGAAATGGATTGTAGGCACACGGTCACCCAGGGAGATTACGATTCTCATAAAATCAGGTAACTATTTCTAGCTCTTCTTTTCATTTGCTGCTCTATATGACACAAAACCGTGTGAAGATTTCTGTGCGCTTACGCTTTATTTTCTCCTGTGGTTGCCTCTGCAAACATGACATCGCTTCACCCTGAACATGAAATCACACCAATCACTCTGTATTAGACAGTTTATTAATGATCTCTCAATCTCTGCCAAGCTGTGACTCAGCAGAGAGAGGAAAGAGAGATGTTGGGAGAGAAAAAGCCGTTGCTTTCCCATCCACTCTTCACATTACCTCAGAGCATATAGGAACCCTAATAATGAGCTCAGGCTAATTATCCAACACCATGAGTACTGGAGCTGAAGCTGATCATCCCAGATTATGAGCACATTGGGTCACTGGGGCAGAAGCACAGACAACAAGCAAACCAACTTGTGAATCTGTAATTTTTTTTCCACCATTTTTAGTGCTGACGGTTGTCGATGAGGGTTTCGTCATAAGCGCTGAATTCTTTGAAACAGTTGAGGTTCTTTGCTATATGTAAAAGACTTTTATATTTGGTACGGTTTTTTTTTCTTTAAAATTGATGAGATTGATTGAGACAAAGAAACTGACTTTTGTTGACTTGTGTGAAAATCTATTACATTCTATACTTTTGCTTAGACAGTGGGATTCAGCGTCAAGCCTCCTGTGATGGTGGGTCAGTGGGGGATATTGGTGGTAGACTAAATAGGTGGTTAAATTTTTATCATATGGATTTTTACATGCAGATTTTATATGTCAAAATATTTTTTGGATAATGTCACTGATCATACCTCAAAAAGTCTCTCTACTGTATGTGGTTTTGGTTTGGTCATGCTATGCATGTACAGATCCAGAGTTTGAGCTATGCATGTCCAATATGATATTCCATGTGCTAGACATCAATCAGTGATACCATTAACCACACCACACAATATTAACACCTTAAAATTGATTATCAATCCCATTAAACTGGTGACAGGATAACCAGTTTACTCATGCCTGTAGGAACCAACGGCCAGCCTTTCTCATCTGATTCCACAGAAAAGCCAATGCAGCACAAATGGACAAAACACTGGCCATGATAACAAGGCACCAGAACCCCCAGCACACCACAGCAGGCAAATAACCTGAAGCTGCTGACCTGGCCTCCAAACCAGATCCCAATTTTGTCCATGTGCTGGACAAACAAACAAAGGATCCATTGCCACTGTCTAGTTAAAGGCAGTTAAAGTTGTTAACCTACAGTACCAGTAAATAGGTCTACATAATATTACAACTTTAAATAAAATGTATTATTAATGATAAAAATCAGTATGTGTAAAAGTCCTTAAAAGGTCTTACATGTATTAAATCCCATATTATGGACATTACGCCTTAGAACTTTTAAATTTGTATTTGTGATATTTTAATTGTTAAAAACATTTGATCTAATTTTATTTTTTAAAGTTTCCTGTACGGTTAAGCTGACCTGTTGGCAAAAGGTAGATGGACCTGGTTTATCGTAATAATTATATCAACCTCTACCGAAGTTTTAAAGTAAAACTCTCATGGACTTTAAATATATGAGAAACTTCAGCAAACATTTAATCTAAAGATTTTATTCCAAAGACAGTATACCAGCATCTTGGGTATTTAACAGCTGGTATCTACGTAATTAGAAACTAAATTGATTATGTCCATTGCACTACAGAACATGGCTTTCCAATAATTTGATCAAAGTATGACTATAAATCATTCCTACTTCCTTCCCCCTTGCCTAACAAGCAAGGTTTAAGTCATCTTTATACACAATGTTTTTACCAATACATATAATGAACTTTACCCAAGGGGAGCTTTGCAGTAAGATCATACAGGCTAAATTAAAAGTGAAAATCTTTAGGTGAAATATATCCATAGTTTATTAAAGTTGAGGCAATAAAATATTTTATTGACAGAAAAAAACTTTTTGGGTTGGGGCTATATATTATTTTCTCACAGCACATAATAAAGCAAACCTAAAAAAAAAAAAAGAAAGAAAAATATGTCTATGGGCATGTAGGTCTGAAATAAAAATCTAAATCTCATTAACTGAAATATGGACACTACCATGATATCTATGTAATTAGTCAGTTTAGACCATGTTATTTATTACATGAGCAATTTAGTTGCTTTTATTTTTGTTAATTGGTCAAAATTTCCACACATGGCATTCCCGCAGTGCTACTGTATAGCTCTGGCAGATCTACAGAAAATGTAACACATAATCCATGACTTGTTTGATGGAACTTACTGCAAAAGAACCTTGCCAGAGTTTGGTTGGTTAGGATGTCAGATGTTCTCATCTGCACAGTTGTTTTGGTTCACAACTTATAACAAGTGTTCTCACTTTCACTTATTATCACACACTAATAATGCCAAAGTAGTCCTTTAATTTTCTATTTGCCTTAGTAGTGTAGTTCCAAACAGCATGCTAAGTGCAGTCCGTGAGATAATTGCACTTAATCCTGACAAGGATGATGGAAAATACCACCCCTCTCCAGTAGCCGGGCTACCGATGAAGTCATTACTCATACATATTGGCATGAATATGAGAGCTTCTCGCAATAACACCAACTAACCACCAATTCATCATCTTTAATTACTCATTGACAACCTCAGCATAAACAGGAGCATGAAGGAGTTGTGCTTGGGTGTGCACGTGTGTGTGTGTGTGTGTGTGTGTGTGTGTGTGTGTGTGTGTGTGTGTGGTTAACTACAGTACTGTTGGTGAGCTACGCTGATATCCACCAGGGTCTGGGCTAAATGTCAGCATAATGACAGACACAATTATGATACATGGAGAGAAGAATGTCAGCAAGGACATGAAATGGGTACAAATGGATACAGAATGAAGGTGGTGAAATATGGGAGCAGAGGGAATACAGCTGTGTGTGTGAGAGAGAGAGAGTTGGATTTCCAACATAGCATGAATAAACAGTCAGAATTTCGTTTCCTCCCTGATCCCAGCATGTTTATCTGCAGACAGCATTATAATAAATACATCAAGAATGACAGAAACACACACACACACACACACACACACACACACACAAAACACTGGCTTTCCACTCAATTTCCTGTTGGGTGACAGGACTTATTTTCAGTATGCTGGGACGTGTCATAAGAATGAAAGTAAAGATATTAAACTTGCCCATATTAGACATTACATTCTGATGACACTGGCACCACTGTCATTTTTACTCCCCTTTATATTAATCAACTTTTTAATTACAGGCCCTTCTGGTACTTTTTACACACACACACACACACACACACACACACACACAGGTTTTCCACATCATTTCCTGTGCAGTGACTTTTCCTTAGAGTTGAAGAAAGGAATAATGAAAAAGTGTGAGCAGATATTAAACTAAGCCATCTTAGACACCACGGTACTGCTGATACCGACACCTCTGTCAGTTTTGCTATCCTCTTTGTTAATCATCTTTTTAATTAAAAAAACAAGCAGCAATTTTCTCTTTTAGAAACTCAGCAGAATTTCCAGCCCACACCTGACTGCGCCATCTCTCCTTCATCTCAAAAGGGAAGCCTACTGTAAAGTGTGTGTGTGGGCCTGTGTTGTACAGTAGCACTGCAATTTAACACATGACCAAAGTTCACATGAGGGTCTAAAAAACCAGGGAAAACTAAATAACCTGAGTCAGACTTCATCAGCAAACTTAGTGACCTCCATTTGGTTCTAAAACGACCCTGTCTTAGTGCAATAGGCTACAGTAATAGACCACAGTGCAGCCTCTGGGACTCTACTCTGATCCACAGGCCCCATGTTATCACTGTGTCCAGCTGTAACACTGCTAATAATGACTCACCACCTTGTGTGACTCACCCAGGGTCAGATGCCTCGTTATGTTACACAACAGTCAGAGCTCTTGGCCCAGTGTGTGTCATCACCCCATAAGTGTTAATCCAACATGTGCTCCGTGGACTACATGAACACTTCTGTTTTGCCTGTTCTGTCCTGTCACCTGTGCCTCATGTAATGCTGTGTATTGCTTACTGATATATTAAATATTTCAATATATTCATTATTTAGTTTTTCTGAAACTACATATTATATATACTGTACACCCTCCATGACATCACACTTTGTATTTCTGAAGAGCAGTTTTGAAGCTTGACTGCGAGAGCCCTGGTCTAGAATCCTGACTAGAATCTGAAGTAGTCCATTTTAGTACCTTCAATTTTGTCATATTCTCAGCCATTTATTAAACAGTATCCCAAACTTTGCTGGCCTTCCAAAGCAAAGACCATGCAAAAATATATGTACTGTACCATACCAGAATATATTGGCTCTTGGTTTGAACCTGCCTACTTACCTCAACATGCCTACTCACCAATTGCCTAAATGTAAATGTAAAAAGGCTAGAATGGCTAACACTAATTTATATGCTAACATTCCATAAACACCTACACATTGTCCCATGTCAACTCCTACATTTCTTGTGGCAAGTTAAAATACGATGATTCCAGTTACCAGAAAAAAAAGTACAAACATGTATTTCTGTGGTAAAGTTGGATATTTTAAAACCAGGGTCAATAGGAATTGACTCACTTTTTGACCCAGTGGTCATTCAAGGAATTGCATGGTTTTAAACTTTTGCATTGAACTCATTTTTTTTTTTTTTAGAACTGGACAGTTCTTTTAGGTTGTACTCTCCAGTACTTGCATTCCAATGCACTACTTAAATAATTTTTTTGACTCTTAAATACTATTCCTGATTATGTAATGTATTAAAATAATGTTTGAGCAACTAATGGGCTCTCACATCTCCACATCTTTAGCCTCATGAAAAATGGCAGAAACATATACTGTAGTACATAAAAATGCAATTTGAATGCATCTTTAAATTCTGACTAGATACATAACTGTAGTAAACTAGCTGAAGTGCCATTTAATACATTGAAATGTTTTGTCATAATCTTAGCTATTTTTAGCTTAAACGGTAGCAAAAACTTTGTATATTCCTCATATTCACACACTTATGGAGAAAGGCATAGGCAACACCAGTCAAGATCACTATTTTAAAGGTCCCAAATATTCTTATTTCATTAAGAAGTTAACATAGGTCTCAGCTCCCCAGTGTGTTCACTGATGCCCCAGCTGAAATACACCCTCCAACGATGCATAATGCACATATTTCTCAAGATTCAAACATCCAATAATTACCATCATTAAAAAAAATCTTCTGATGAAATTTCTTAATTACTATTACCGTATTCTTCATTAATACAAGTAAAAAGCATATTCTTTACCGTAAACAATAGCAGCAACCTTACTTATTTTTGGCTTGTTGCCCAGCCCAGGTTACACACTGCTGGCTTTGGCTCTCCATTATCCCCCTTGCTGTTAGCACTGCTATAAGGCTAACTGGTCCTGGCACTGCAGGAGAACATTGACATAAGATCTGCTTTCCAGAGCGCTAGCAGCATGCTAATGACCTATTTGATTAATAATGCATATAGGAGCCCCCATCGGATATGGCTAATTGCCCTGATTTCTCTCTCCCAGCAGAGATAGGACTTAAAGTGTAATCTATACCTACATAAACAGCCACAGTTCACAATTTGCCAAACCATAAAGGCACATACATTTTTAAGAAGGGCACACAAAATAGAGATTACTCACAGATTGAAGTTGAAGCATGCACACATGCGGAATGTGCGCTCACACACATCCTGTATATACAGTACATTTCACAGCAGAAATACATTGCAATGTCTTAAATGCGGTCTGTATGCTTACTCTTGCTTCACACGCTATATGCTTGCTATATAGCTACAGTGGCTTTCATAAGTATTTGCGCCCTTTGACTTTTCCATGTTTTGTAGTGCAAATTGTGATTATACGCAGATATAATATCCTGCGGAAATGAATGAAGTGTGTACTGTATAAACAAATGCTGCATTAAAGCTTAACTTTAAACACCACTGAAAATTTCTGCAAGAATGTTGCTTGCTAAATGTTACCAACTGTAGCTTAACTGTTAGCTCTAACACAATACTTTATCTTCAGCCATTTTCTAGGGTGGATAGAAAATATCTTACCAGGTATATTAGAAGTCTCAAGTGTCACAGGATGTTCAGCATGGCCTAATAGTAGCTCAACACTATCACATACATCTATCCATTAAGCACACTGGTAAAACAGAAAATAGGCACATTGATAGGCCCTACTATTTCAGGACTAATGATATTTGTCGTAGCATTGAATAACTTGTAAAGGGTTTTACCCTTGAAAAGTATCTCAAACAGCAGTAAAAGTTAGAGCTCTAAAGTCTAAGGAGCCTGTAATGGATGAAATAAAAAGAAGGGAACACAGGCATAAAAGGAGTTGGACACTGAGCCACACAGGCACCGCTGAAACAAGATCTACTTCACACACACACAGGCACACACGCACACACACACACACACACACACACAATCTGAGTGAGAAAGAGCACAAGAGACAGAGAGAGGTCAAACAAATCTGCATTTTTTCTTACTGGAGGTTCTGGAAGGAGAATCAGTATAACCCATTGGCACACAAAATACCCCAGAGGACCGTCTATGCTGACACTTATAAATCTAGAGGTGACATCTTGCTTGTGAATAGTTAAGTTTTATGACACTGACAGCTGTATGAGTTGACCTCATGAGAGATTGAGAGCGTGAGGAAGCGCTCTGTGCAAGGACAAATGAGATGTCAAAAAGCACCTGCTCCACTGTCTGAACTCTTTTCCTCTTCAATATCTCTTAAAATATCAAACTAAAAAGAGAAGAAATATTTAAGGGAGGAATCTTTTTGGTCCATTTTCACGGTTGAATGAAGCCTGAATGTTTTGCCCTGTGTGTATTAATTTCTTTGCGAAAGGAAAACTGTATTATAAGTTAAACACATGTAAGCAAATGTGTGGGGACAAGAGCTTATATATTTCCATATTTTTATCGCTCCCCATCTGTTTAAAAATGTAGCAGTAACACCCCAAAGCTTTATTTTTATCATATCACCGGTTTTATTCTGAAACTCTTTTATCACATAATTAAAGTCTGATTAGGTTTTAACACCCTTTATCCCTTTGGCACAAAGAATATTACAAATATTACAGAGCATTTAGAGTTACAAGTATCTTAAAACCATTAGCATTAAAACCACCTTTTTTTCGGATTTCCCTTTTGCCACAGAGGCAGATCTGTACCCCATGACATGGCTCCTCAGGGCATCTGGGGGTGTGATGAGGTGTGTGACGCTATTACTGGTATATAGTTGGTAATTAATGATGGTCATTTCACTAGGTAGAGGTGTTAATATTATGGCTGATCGATGGGTGTAGCTGTATATCTGTGCTATATCTTGGGTGTAGCTTTACATTTGTGCCACTTTTCGCTCATTTGTTCACAATAGTGTTTATGTTGTACGAGGTCACGCGATGCCTGGAGCCTATCCCAGGGGACCTGGTGCATGATTACACTTACACACTTAATCACACTCTATGTGCAGTTTGGAAATGCCGATTAGCCAGCTCCGCATGTCTTTGGACTGTGGGAGGAAACTGAAGTACCTGGAGAAAACCCACCAAGCCTGGAGGAAACATACAAACTTGACCCTGGAGGACCCTTTCTTAGTAGTAGCACTGGTGTTTTTTTTTACATTTATATAATCCCAGTTGGGTCGACCCTCTCTCCAATAATTTACTCCACAGTTACTGCCACACTCATCCTTTTGTCACTCTGCTTGCTCATATATATATATATATATATATATATATATATATATATATATATATATATATATATATATATACTGTATATATATTGCTTATCCATATATATGACAAAGATAAGCAAACAAAGTGTGTGTGTGTGTGTGGCTATATATATATATATATATATATATATATATATATATATATATATATAGCCACACACACACACACACACACACACACACACACACTTTGCTGATGATGCAGAGGTGACAGTAGGTTGAAGGATGTGGCATACAGAAGGGAGGAAGAAGGTGCTAAATTAAAGCTGTTGCATTGCGCTCAGGGGACTTATGGCTGAAGCTCTCATCACAGGAACATGGCCATTCGTTTCCTTTTCCTAAGATCCTCTCTCAGCAAGACACACACACACACACACACACACACACACACACACACACTAAAGCTCACACTGTGATTTGTCTTTTAAAACATAAGAACCCACCCAAAGCTAATCCTGCCAAGCTTACTCTTTAATAAATAAACGTTTTACCCCCTTTGTTGCTGCATATGTTTTAGCAACTGTATTCTTCTGAGCAAGATCCAGACAAAAACAGGGCTCACCATGTGTTTCCTTTCCCCCCCCTACCAGATTTTTCTATTCATCTTCATTATGTTGTATAGGAATCCGGTCCACATTCAATTACAAACACTCGGCTATTGAACAACCTTGATCCAATGTCGTCTACACGCTTACTCATCTGCTTTATTATTGTAATCAATATTAGCCAACTAATAAAAAAAAATAGTGGGCCATAAAACGCATGGAAATTGAAAGCTAATCTATCTGGAATTCATTAAAGGTAAAATAAATAAATAAATAAATAAATAGATCAGACAGCCAACTGCTCAACCACAAGCATGTTGTGAAACAAACCCAGAATTCCTCCTGCTGTGTAAGTTCGTTCTCTCTACAAATGCTGTTTGTGCTTGTGTGGTTTTCCTCTGTGAGGATTTAGTCAGGATGTTGGTCCTGCTGGGAGATCCTGTTCAGGTCTGATGCAGTTGTGGTTCTCTTGACCAAGTCATATTCATCACAATAAAGCTCTGTTTTCTGTTTATTTGCTGTGTGTGTGTGTGTGTGTGTGTGTGCGTGTGTGACTAGTGTTCGTGAGGCGGCTTGCAGGCAGGATCTTGTATTAATCAGAAAATCATCACTGAAAGTAATGATGTAAGAAAAATCTTTAAACCTTGTCCTCTGGCCTCGTGCCTATGGCCAAATCACAGCTGTGTGATTACAGCCACATGATTGTGAGTGACATATTGCTTTTGTACAACAGATCTATAAACAACAAATTATAATAGAAATGACATCTGACACAATTTGGACAAATGTTCTGTTTATTTTTGGTCTGCAAGAGGAAATAGATGTTGATAAGCTTGCTATGTATTTACATTTGTGTTGAAGGTGTTTTTTTTCATTGTCGTCTAATAAATGTTATATTTTAACCTTTAAAACTCAAGTGGAAGGGATTCATGTCAGAAACACAGCATTAGGGCCCCGAGTGGTGCAGTGGTGAAGTTCTCACCCTATCATATGGAAATCGCGGGTTCGAGTCCTGGGTAATGCTATAGCCTGGAGAGAGCTGATTGGCTGAGCTCTCTCAGCGGGTGGGATGAGAGGCACATTTTCACGTCAATCGTGGCTCTACAGCCTATATATATATATATACACACTACCATTCAAAAGTTTTAGAACACTTTCTAACTCCATGATGGTTCCTGATTTATATTTCTTTCTACATTGTAAAGGAATGCCGAAGACGTCCAAAAAATGCATTAATCTCCTTTGAACAGTTGATATTGAGATGTTTCTGCTACTTCTGCTCTGTAAAGACTTCATAATGCCTCTAATCTGAGGTGTTGATATTTGGTCATTTTTTTTAGGCTGATGACTCTAAATGAACTTCTCGTCTGCAGCAGAGGTAGGTTTTGGTCTCGTCCTCCTGGGATGGTCTTCATGAGAGCCAGTTTCATTATGGTGCTTGACGGATTTTGCAAATGCACTTGACTATACTGTTCTTGCAAGAACTATTACAGAAAGGCTGACCTCTGCGTCTTAAAATAACAACTAACTGTTGTTTTTGTTGTTGTTACGTAATTACCTAATTCCATATGTGTTATTTTATAGTTTTGAAATCCCCAGTATTGTTGTAGAATGTAGAAAATAAATCACTAAACAAAAACAAAGAAATTTGCAAGTTTTCTAAAACTTTTAAACAGTAGTGTATATAATTGTCTAGGTTGTTTTAAGGGCTACAACAAAAGTTACATTCATGACATGACCACTGATGATGTTGCATACCATACTGTATGAACAATAATACATCCAAATAGAGTAATACACACAGTGAAACAGCCCAGTGTGCATATAACAATGATAAGAAATGCTGCATGACCAAATGTTATTGGACTGTTGTATCACATGCTGTACTTCTGATATTCATAATTTATATTCATTTATTATTTACAGCTTATCCTGTGTAGGGTCACAGGGAGAAGCTTTCCCATGGACCTTAAGTTATAAAACAGGATAAACCCTGAATGGGCTTCCACCTCCTTGAAAAGACACACACACACACACACACACACACACACACACACACACTTCAAGGAACTAGCAATGCAATTTGGAAATGCCCATGCAAACTCCACACATTCAGACCATAGGCAAGATTCGAACCTCCAATAATGGAAGTGTGAGGTCACAGTGTTAATGATGATCCACCATGCATCCTATAATTTATATCTAATGAGAATAATCTTTTTGTTTACATTTTGACGAAAAATTTGTCATTTCATAGATTATACATATCTACAAATTATTTTAAGAAATTCTTTATTCTTTGCTAATACAAGCCAAACATGTTTTTTTTTTGTTTTTTTTTTTTTTTGGAGGGGGATTATGTGTTTATAACACAAAACACACAATTGTTAGGTAAGCCACTGCTTCACGTGTATCGTGCATGAGAAGCCGTGTTTGAAGCCACATTCAAGTAATCAGACATGCAGACAACACACACACACACACACACACACACACACACACACACACACACACACACACAAACACACACACACACAGAGCACTTCCTTTGAAGTGTCTGCCTCTTTTTCTGCTGTCTCCCTCCCTACTCTTTCCCAGTCTTTGTACAAGTGTAAAGCTGGGCTGTTGGACTCTGGATGACAGCAAGAAAAGAGAAGAAGAGAGGAGAGGAGAAGAGAAGGTGTGCATATCAAAATGTTCCCCACATGCTCATTTAAAAGTGTGGTTTGTTTACTTTTTTGGACTTACTAAAATATCTACAAACTCTGCTGTATATGACGGGAAATGAACACGTTTGCTGTGAGGAATGGGTTTATTCGAAATACAGCTGAGGACCATTACAGCTCAACAGTTGATGGGTTTGAAATCCGCATGACGCTGAAAATGTTGTCCTCCTTTCTGTTTTCAAGACCATCTCTCACTCTCACTCTCTCTATATATTTTTCAAGTTTCATGCTTGCTTTATTGGCACAGACATTTTCACAATTTTGCCAAAGAAAATTAACCAAAGAGTTTTATAAACAAACAACAACAAGAAATAAAACCGTAGAAAAGCAATAATTAATACACTAACTATAAATCACCAGATGTGTTAGAAAAAGATAAACTGTACTAGATTCATTAATACGAATTACTAAGCAATATACAGTATAATAGTAGACAGTATTCAAAGCGGATTAGAGGTGATTTGTGTTTCTTATATGACAAAGATTGAATATGAACATAACATAACATAACACATGCCACACACATCCCTCATTTTCTTCTAAAATACAGCTCATTTCCTGCACAGTGATCATAGAGGAGAAGTTTGAAAAGGTGGATAAGTTTTCTGTCTATTGGCATTATATTATACATAGAGATCAGATGGAAACGTGTCTCTATTTCTACTTCCTATACTCTAGGTCTCAGGGTTTAAAGGGAATTTCTCCATTGCATTCATCGTGCGTCTGCCTTAAATTAATTCCATCAATTCCAATTCCAAGACTCTGGAAATCGATCCAATTTATAAACTGTGATTGTATCTTGCTTTTAAACTCTTGTTGTTCAGATATTCAGCTAATTGAATTTGCCCGTGTAGTGTTGTGTATGGGTTGCATTTGGTTTGGGATTTGTATTTCATTTTTACTGTTCAGTGTACTTGTCTATTTGTTTCAAATCTGTTTGTGCGTGTTTGTGTGATAATAAATGTGTTCGGGTGTGTAATTGAGTATGATTGTGTGTTTGTGTGAGTATGGGTGCATGCAGTGTGTTTGGGTGTGGGCTTAATGTCTTTAGTGGCTTTGGCCCAAGTTAGAGAATTGTATTGGTATATGGCTCAGGTGATGTTGGCTGAGTTTTTGTCTTTTATTTATGAGCCTTATATATTCTTACCATATGGATGCACTAGTGGGATTCCCGACCTACTCAGTTTTAGCCAGATTTAAATGTGTAAAGGTGTTTTGTTGATTTTGGACTCTCTCTCTCTCTCTCTCTCTCTCAGACAGTGGGCTTGGATTTAATCAGAGTAACCCAAGGCTCAGGAGCAGGGAGGAGATGTCTTTGAGTATATGCTGACTTCGCATCTCCTGTCCCATTATGCATGGTTGTGTTTATTAGATGCAGGGAGAACAATAATGGAGAAATGTAAGCACAGAATATCAATAAAGGGATATCATCTCTCAACTGAGATGCTGTATAAATATTTAGCTTTTATCTATTTTTTTCCCCATCAGAGCTAAAAGCATCAGTAATACTAGCATTGTGTTGTTCTCAGCGAATGCTGCACTACAGACCAGTGTGGGCTGAGGTGTGCTGTGCATTAAATAGGATTTCTGACAAGTAGCTGTGACTCATTTCCTCATAAAGTGGAAGACAGGAAAATAAAATGGAAAAGAGCACGAGAGAGAGAGAGAGAGAGAGACTGATCGAGAGAGTTTTTCTTGAATATTAATGGTGTGGAGTGAGTGTGGACTGAGTGCTGTCATGTTCTTACACTGGAGATCTTATTAATTTATTTGTGGTCACAATGTTTGCGTTTCTGTCTGACCTGATAACTGGTCTGATTTAGAGTTATACAGGATGTAAATCTCTTGCACATAGCACACGTTGTGTACTTGTATTGCAAGTGATGTGATCACTAAGGAAAGTGATTATATTAATCTCTGTAATAAACTCATTACTTTAACAGTTACTCACTTTTCATTTACTTCTGTAAATTATTTAGCAACTATTGTGAAACCACTATGAAAATATAGATAATAGAGTTCACTGTTTACAGTTCTCTGGAGTCCAAATGTGTTGATAGTGTGTGTTTGAACTTGTGAAGACCATTTTTGTAATGGTTAAGACTAGGGGTGTAAAAGAATTCGTATTCATACTGTACTTTTACAAGACAGGTGAATACAGTCTGGCTTCTAAGCGTATTGCATAATCCTTCATGATATGCAACTTGATTAATGTGAATGTCAAATTGGGACTTTTGATTTTCCAGAATAACAGTCAGTTATGAGAGTAAAAACTGCCTTTAATTCTCTACAGTATATAATTTCTACTGCACTAATGCACTTATTCCAGGGTATCACTTGTACTAGTACCTTCAAAGTAGAACATTTTCTCAGTATGTTGAAGCCATGATTGGACTGCCTGCATCATGTCTAAAATGCTGGCCTCTCAGAAACTCTTCCGAGTTCCTGTAATGTGCAAGTGGCGTTTGTGAATGGTTTGATGCACAGTTTCCACAGATAGATGTCTAGCTTCCGCAAGTTGCATCGAGTATTCCACTGCAGTGAGCTCAGAGCCGCCTCAGCCGGGATTGTCAATCATAGAATGTGTGGCCTTCTTTAAAATTTTTGAGTCTCATTTTCCCCATAAGAAATAATAGAAACTCCGATGATTGTTCCACAATCCAAAAATATTCATAAAATGGTTATTAAGACAAAAAATAAAACAAATTAACCTACACTTTACCTTTAAAAAGAATCGTGGTGGGTGTGAGACGAGAGAAGAAAGAGGTGGAGGAGGGGGGCTACCGTGTCAGATGACTTTCACACACACACTGAAGAAATCACTGCTCTCCTGACAAAAAGTCTCTGTCGGCAAACTGGAATCTTTAACAGGGAGCCTCTTTAATGACACTTACTTTTGCCTCGTTTAAAAGACTTTGCGGTAATGTGACATTGCTATGCTAAAAAAATTCTTTTATTTTAAGGTCACGAGCAGTTGTCTCAGCATTTCACTGCATATCATACTAATTATGACTGTGACAGATTGATATCCTGCACTGCTACAGCCTGTTTATTTATTGTGTTGCAGTACTATTACTAAATAGAAAAATCACAACACTTGGTCGCGCACACACATAAAGCTGTAGTAATGCTGTGGTCATAATGCTGTAGTAAAAAGTAGGCGCGTTTAAAGATGTTGACTACACCACGTTCCAAATGATTATGCAAATTGGATTAAAGTGTCATAAACATTAAATGTTTAAGTTTTTAATTAAACTCATTGACGATATTGTGTCTCAGGGCTCTTTGGATCACTGAAATTAATCTCAGACATGTGTGATAATTAGTTTGCTAGATAAGCCCAATTAAAGGAAAAGTACTGAAGAAGGTTGTTCCACATTATTAAGCAGGCCACAGGTTTCAAGCAATATGGGAAAGGAAAAGGATCTCTGCTGCCGAAATGCATCAAATAGTGCAATTCCTTGGACAAGGTATAAAAACATTAGATATTTAACTTAAGCAAGATCATCGTACTGTGAAGACATTTGTGGCTGATTCAGAGCACAGACAGGTTCGTGCAGATGAAGGCAGATGTTTCTGCCAGACAAATTCATCGGATTAAGAGAGCAGCTGCTAAATGCCATTACAAAGCAGCAAACAGGTATTTGAAGCTGCTGGTGCCTCTGGAGTCCCGTGAACCTTAAGGTGTAGGATCCTTCAGAGGCTTGCAGTTGTGCATAAACCTACTATTTGGCCACCCCTAACCAATGCTCACAAGCAGAAACAGTTGCAGTGGGCCCAGACATACATAAAGACTAGTTTTGTTTACTGATCAGTGTCGTGCCACCCTGTTTGGTCCAGATGGATGGAGTGGTGGATGGTTGTGGATGGCCACCATGTCCCAACAAGGCTACGACGTCAACAAGGAGGTGGCAGAGTCATGTTTTGGGCCGGAATCATGGGGAGAGAACTGGTAGGCCCCTTAAGGGTCCCTGAAGGTGTAAAAATGACCTCGGCTATGTTAAAGTTTTTGACTTGCTTCCATTGTACAAAAAGAAGAACCATGCCTTCCGTAGCAAAATCATCTTCATGCATGACATGCACCATTTTATGCTGCAAAGAATACCTCTGTGTCATTGGCTGCTATGGGCATAAAATATGAGAACCTTATAGTGTGGGCACCATCTTCCCCTGACCTTAACCCCATTAAGAACCTTTGGAGCATCCCAAGCAAAAGATCTAGGATAGGAGGCATTTCACATCAAAACAGCAGCTCTGAGAGTCTATTCTGACATCCTGCAAGGAAATTCAAGCAGAAACTGTCCAAAAACTTACAAATTCAATAGATACAAGAATTGTGAAGGTGATATCAAAGAAGGAGTCCTATGTTAAGATGTAACATGCCCTGGTAGGATGTTTTGAATTTAAATAGTTTTGATTTCAGTAAAAATTCCCTCGAAAGCCTATTTTCAGTTCTTTAAAACCTATAAAATGTTTTAACTCACTCGTTTAACAAGATAAAAATTTATTTTAAAAAATTAGCTTATCTTGCAAAACACCCAAAGACCAAGTTACTCACAATCCAAGGTTTTACTGTATATTTTTAAAATTTAATGCTGCATTACAACCATGACGAAAGAAAGAAAGAAAGAAAGAAAGAAAGAAAGAAAGAAAGAAAGCCGTATACATGTCTTAGGTGTTCAGGGAATTATGGCCAGTCTGCTACTGTTAACAAGTTTATATGTTCCCATGTTAAATTCATAATAAATATAATATATAGGGAACATCATGTTTTATTTTACTTGCTAAAACCTACAAACTTTAACTTAAAAGCTGACATATATACTGAACCTTGAACTTTGCATGCCATTACATACAAAGTGCAACAAATGGTTACAGTGAGAGAAGGAGAGCAGGAGGATGTACAGTACAAATAACTTTCTTACTTATGTCTGTGTGTGTACTGTATGTGTTTATCCCTTCTCAGGGTAATAACTTGTTTTAAACAGTAAATCTAAACTGAATTTCCAAAGAATTTGTGTACTGTATGTGTGTGCTTGTACTGTATGTGATGATAGAAAGGAACACAATGCAGAATGTGCAGGTATTGTATGTTAATGTATTTAGGAGACCATATTGTCTATTCGTCATATTGTAGTACTCCCCTGAGGCAGACTGTTTTACTCCACAAATATAACATGGGTAATCTTCCTAAAGTCATTGAAAAGCACTACTTGTTCTTATAAATAACACACACACACACACACACACACACACACACACACACACACACTTATTTCCTCCTGGATCAGGTAGCACAACATCACCTGAAAAATAATGCTTTACTCTGACAGAGCAGGCTCTGTAATTACACAGCTGTCTACAAAATAAAAGTGAGAGGCAGGGAGAATGAGTGAGGCAGAGAGAGAGAGAGAGAGAGAGAGAGAGAGAGAGAGAGAGAGGGCAAATAAAGGACAATGCAAATGACACTTTAGATTATGAGAAGACAGCAAATAATCTGAATAGTAGAGACACAGATGGGACAAAAATAACAGAGGAAAGCAAAAAATGACATGTTTACTATAACAAAAACAAGAAAACTGAAAGTCTGTGGGCTTCATGGTGATTTATAAAGGGCTGTGACTTCACCAAGAGCTAAGTAGCATTGCAGACTGAGATTTCTCACCTGGACTCAATTTTATAATGCACTACCTAACGTGATGATCCAGCTACAAATGATATTTTATGCAGTCTTTTTTTTTGTTATAGAAAATTCCTCATGACAACAAATGCATCAGTTCATTTAGTCAATCGAGATACACATCGCTAACAAAATAAAAAGGCTTTCACTGGGAAGTCACTATCAATAAGAACACATAAACTTTAGTTCACACAAAAACATAAGGGATAACAATATAGGCCTAATCAAATAGGGAGAGTATACCAAAACCTATGAAAGCTGTAATTGCAAATCGTGGTTATTCCACCAAATACTGATTTCTTAATGATATTTACTGTAGGCAAATTAACACAATTTCTTTACAAATTATTTGCATTTTCTTTTATTTGATTTATTAAAGTTCTGCAAATACTTCATGATCTTGGATTATTTTCATGTGTTGTGATGTTGTGATGTCATTTCCTATAAATATACCCTCTAAATAACAATAGTTATAGTTGAAGTTCATTTGTTCTACCCCCACCATTTTTCAGTAGAACCTCCTAGTCCTTGTATGATTGGGTCATTTGTTCTATTATATCTTTAACCAAGTAAACAAAAAGTCTGATCTTATCACACAGGGCCTCAATACAGAGCCAATTATTCCAAATAATGTTTGCTATTAAGTACTAATAAATTATGAGACACACCTTAACAAGTATTTTACAAACATTACAGTACACTGATCATTAAAAAAAAAGTGCATTCAGAGCTGCAGTCAATGCTTGGAAAATCATGCGTGAAAATAATTCCTCATGCTTTCAGAACCATTCTTTCACAATTTAAGTTTAATGAATCTTGACATTATTGTCCGAAAATGTCCGTGCTACTAAAAGCATCAATGTGATAACTTGGTCATTTAGTACATTCAGGTCATCAGCTGACTTCATTTTATTGCCACATAACATTGTCAAGCCTACACTTGACTTAATGAACCAACCTGAGATCATAGCACTAAATGTGCATGTAAAAATACTCTTACTTTCACTATTAAACAAAACTGTGATTTCTGCTGTTGATTTTTTTTTTTTTACAATGCAACTTCAGCATGCAATCTCATATCATGGTCATCCTTAATTTCTTTTTTTTTTTAGCACATTCTCTTTGCAAAGGTAATGGTATAGCACTATCCTTTCAGGTTTTTAGAATGTGGTAGACATTTTGCTTTCTGTAGCTTGACACAGGCCAATAATTTGACTCTTCTAAAACAGTAATCATCTTTTCCATGACTGTGGGATACGTCCTCCAAAGGGGTTGTTTAAAAAATGAGAAGCTATTTACTGTATTAGATAGGGTTAGAGGAATTGTTGCCAGCTGAAGCACAGTAATCACTGCAGTAATTATCCAACTAAAGACTCTTAAGTATTTGCTTATTTAAATCTATATGGGGAGCATGGCACAGTATTATTAGACTAATAGAAGAGTAGGGCTGTAAAACTCGAGTCATTTTGCAAGTGTTGGAATTGTTTTGGAATTATTGTTAATTCTAATTGGTACTTGCAATTAAGCCTTGGGTGTTGGTCTCAACCAACAGTTTGTAGGAAGGAATGAAAGAAGGAAGGAAGTGTGCTTTTTTTAGATGTAAAACAAGACATAATTTGTTCATCATGAATACATAGTCAAATCCAATGGTTTAATTTCTTTACGAGAAATGGCCAGTGTGAATGCAAGCTTTTAATCCAACCAAGCCAATGCACCTTATAGACTATTTAAAACCAAGGACAACTAATTCAACAGGCGGAATCAGATGTAGCTTCTGCTTGGTAGGAATGAAAGCCTGCACACACACTGGCCCTTTCTGATTAAGATTTGACACCCTGGTCTAATTATTGGATTATTGCACAAAGGCCACTTTTAAGAGTAAAGTTAAAGTATGGCCTATGAAATGAAATTCTACTTAAATTACAGGTAGATGGTTTATGGTGTTTGACTCGACTCGACTTTGATGTTGACTTGGCCTTTACTTATAGACTCCTTCTTGACTCAATGTTTTATTATTATTATTATTATTATTATTATTATTATTATTATTATTATTATTATTATGTGTGTGTGTGTGTGTGTGTGTGTGTCAGTTTTTATATATAATTCTTGTTCTGTTGCCCCACTGACCTAAATCAGATATTCTAAATCGTCTGTCTGCAGAATTAATGAAACAACACCCAGGACAAGTATAGTTACACAAATCGGTGTGTAAGAACAGCAAGTTCTCAGCATGTGAGAACAGCAAATTCTCTCCATATCTCTGACTTCGACACATATAACTCATTTACCTCCCACAACGCCACATCATGAAACTGTGGCCACATCCTGTAGCACATCGTTTTCTTTCTCCTTCAACATTTGAGCAGAAAACACATTCACTTTAACAAATAACAAATTGGCCAGTCCTAATAAAAGTGCTCTGTCTATGCTGCAAGACCATGTTGTGTGATTTGACCTCAGATTTCTAAAATTGCTCTGCTTTGGTTGGTAATTTCGGAGCTCTCATTTTATGTGGCTGCCTTGTAGTGACAGTGATTTTCTGCTCTTTCTGAGTATCTCAGGCAGGAATTAGACAGTTCAGTACTGTATAAAATGGCCTGGAACAGTGTGAAACGCTGTCATTATATTGGAAGAGCATATTCACAGAGCATGCTGTGTAGTGGCAGGCATGACTCTGAGCTTGACGGATTTATGCGACCAAAAATGGTAGGTTGGTTGAAAAGAGTGGCGTACAGGAGGGAACGAGAGAGTAAAGTGTCTGTTCCTTCTCGTCCTCCTCCTCCTCGTCCTCCTCCACGTTCTCTCTCTTTCTGTCTATACTCATCATGCAAGAGTGAGAGAAAACTCCTGCACCATTCACCTTTCCCACAATGCACCTCATTCATGCATCAACCCAAACATGAGCTCATTTGCTCATAAAAGGTCTACTAATGCACAGTTTCCATTGGAGTCATCAAATTGAAGCAAAATCAAGAAAGGACGTGGCTGAGATGGGAGCAACTGATCAGGGGAAAGCCTAGCTGGAGATGTGCAGGCCAATTCTGATTTCACTGTTATACACAAACAAGAAAGATTAATTTTTAATATGAAACATGACCACATGTAGTACTTCCATGCAGGTGCATACTGTAGCTTATGCAAAGCCTGTGAGTACTGAACAAATGCAAAGACTGTCAGCAATTGAAATAAGGAATGCTCTAGTCCTTTGCAAGCAAATGTCATAGTGTAGTGCTTATTCAAAAAGCCTGCCATCT
>NC_071121.1:19862500-19875000 GCF_024256425.1 Clarias gariepinus
AATGGTGGCGTAGTGGTTAGCAATGTGGCCTTGCAGCTCCAGGGTCGAGGGTTCGATTCCTTCATTAGGTCTGTGTGGGTGCCGAGTGCATGTTCTCCCAGTGCTCGGTGGGTTTCCTCCAGGTACTTAGGTTTCCTCCCACAGTCCAAAGACATGCAGATTAAGTGTTCAGGTTTAGTGCCCTGTGTGTGTGCACCCTGTGATAAATTGCTGCCAGGGTGTATCCCGCCTCATGCCTCACAGTACATATATAAAATGAATGAATAAAAGAATTACTTTCATCAATTGAAGTTGGACCAGCGTTCATCACATGATGTTAAGTTAATGTAAAACTCCAAGACAGTGAGTAGGTTTACATGCACAGTCAAGTCGAACTACATTGGTTATACTGTACCTCAACTTTGCCATTTTATTGAACTATAGAGTCCTTGTCTTGTTATACAAACATGACAACAGAATCGTTCTACAGTATGCCTTTATTTGTCACATATCCATTAAATGAAATTCTTTCTTCGCATATCCCACGTAACTGGGGTCAGAGCGCAGGGTCAGCCACGATACAGCCACGATACCTGGAGCAGATAGTGTTAAGGGCCTTGTTTAAGGGCCCAACAGTGGCATCCTGGTGGAGCTGGGGATCGACCCGCCGATCTTACGATCAGTAACTCAGTTCCTTAGCCCTCTGAGCCACCTCTGCCCCGGTGGTGGTACAGTATGCCCGCTTTCAGCTTGTTAGTATTATATTATCATTTTGCTGAACTATTACATCACGTGGTGAAACCTTTACAGCTCTGCACATTTCATACGTGTGGTACTTTTTGTACAAATGAGGCGCATGCTATCCCTTCTGTTTACGGTGCTCTCAGAAGGCAGAACGCGACGCCATGTTGTTTGCGGCGGCTTCTGATATTTCTTATTTTGTTCAACTTACTGTATGTGTCAAAGCATTGAGCGGAATCTGGGGAGCATGTGCAGAACGTCCGGGCCTATTTCTGTGTCAGATTGAGTTATACGTGCCGGAGTAACTAAAAAAATACTGGACAACTGCAATTTACCAAACCAATAGACCAGGAAGCAGCCAAAACAGGAAAAACCCTCAGTCTCGGCTGTACGAGCGTATCAAGACCCTAGAGACATGCACACCGGCGCAGTCTCGATGTTGTGGTTTGGTCGAACACCATAACCTGATTAAAACCATGTGACAAACTCGAAAAGGCTTTACAGGACAAGGGCTATGTACAGTACAGCCTAGTCACATTCCTGTTGAAAATTTTCAGAATTGGTGTAAATAGATGCCCCAGTTACAGCGACTAATATTTATTCCTACTGTATGTACAGTAAATATGTGCATTATGTTTTAAGACCAACTTTCCTTTAAATAATTTTGGCTTACAAAGGGTAATATTGTGCTGCACTGGATATGTGTGTGAGTTTGAATAGTTATACATATTGAAAACTTTTCCAGTACATGCACACACACTAGCAGACACTTTTGCACACTCTTGCAAGCTGCTCACAGTAGGAGAACAGGCTTCATTGTGTTCGCTCGCTGTGTTGAGTGACTGTGGCGTGTGGTCAATGTCAGCGTGGACAACACACTGGCCAACAGCTGCTGCAGTTTGCCCCAAACTTCTTTCTTCTCATTTATAACCGCCACCTCACACAGACACACACTCTCACACACACCTGCCGAAGTATTATCATCATGCTTAGCAGCTGTCTCTCCGCCATTACTTTTTTATCAGCTTCTCACATATCCATACATCTGGCTCAGCCAGAGTTCGTCTGAACTAATATTCCTCCCCGACAAGCGTGCTGAGAGAAGCAGCCTCGCTTATCAGCGGCGTCCACTCACGTTGCACACGAGGCTCAATCCCAAAGACTAGACCAGAAGCCTCGGCTATGACAAAGTGTCATCTGGCAGCTGGCCAGTTCGTCTTCGGGTTATTGCATCGCGAGGACGGTGTCGGGAGCCGCTGAGAGCCGCTGGCCTCTCTGCTTTGTTAGTTTTGGCCCCCGGTGTGAGTGTTTGTTAGCAAACGCCTGATGTGATGGACTCATTACTTTAGACCACCTGTTTGTCCTGGGGCACAGGGAGAGGAAGAAGAAAGAAAGCGAGCTTTACCCGCAGTCAGCTTTCATATCTGGTGTTGAATGACACTATATGAGAATATAAACAGTGTCTCCGCACGTGTGTGTGTGTGTGTGTGTTTTATCCAGCTTAAGTGAGAGTCTTGCTCGCTTAAGACAACAGAAGTGCTGTTCATCTTTGTCATGGCGACATGGCGAGGGCTCTCTTCTTTATTCAAACACACTAATGATATTTAGCACGGTCATACAACACACACACACACACGCACACACACACACACACTTATAAGTATTATTCACCCCATCCTGTTACTCATACTGTGGGCTTAACCTTCTTAAAGCTTACTTTTGTTCTTTTGAACACATGGTGTAAATGAAAGAAAAGAATCAGCCTTGGGTTTTTCTAGCTCTGTTTTCCTCGCACAAGGGTGCACAGACATATCAGACTAAAGCTCTGTCCACTCCGAAATGTCTAAAAATCTGTCCTTGTTACTTACTGAGAAACTCCAAGACAGCATAAAGACAAAAAAAGCATTTTGTAATTTCAATGTAAGGAAATTGATGATGAGACAGTGATTAACACTGACAGAGTGAGGAATAAATCACTGTAAGATCTGTACAATTAAACTGATAAGTGCCGCACTCATACATTTTGGCCTCATGCATTATCATATACTTTATTTAAAATAAGCATCTTACTTATATAACCAGTATGAAAGCAACACTTCTTTTTCTCCTACTAATAAAAAAAACCTTGAACATTTCTTCAACAATACTGTTGTTTTAAATTTCACAAACAGCAGTACTCCAGTTTCTGAGTGATTGTAGCTGGTAGGCAATAAAATGTGATTAAACAAACCAATGGGAATATTTGTGTTTAAATAAAGATGAGTTATAATTAAAACTTTAATGTTCTGCTCAGCCTTTTCGTAGAGCACATTTTGAGTCCCTATGTTATAAATTCCATTCTGTGTATAAGTTAACCTGATTGGGCCATCTCTACCACTCGGTTGAGGTATGCTATGCTAAAGAAAAAAATGCACTAGTGTCTTTAAATTGTGTCTTTCAAATAGCTTCTTAGCATTTCATGAGAAAGAAAACAAAGTGGAATTAATAGAATTAATATATATATTTGATTTTGTATATGAAGAGGCCTATACAAAAACATGAATAAATAAATAAATGAAAGTTTGCACTAAGGAGTATGTAAAAGTGATATTACTTGTATACTTATCTCAACACTCTTGTCTTGTAGCGAATATAAAACTGTACAATGCTAATTACGCTAGCATGTCTATGAAATTTGAAATGTTATGCTAATAACAAGCTAAAGTGCTCTAAAGACTAGCTAAAGTTAGCTGCTACTGTATTTAATCATAAATATAATACATTTATGAATAAATATTTATGAAATATTATATTATAGTATATTAGTATCATAATTTTTACAAATTGTGTTCCCTGCAGAGTTTCCAAAGAAAGTGGTTCTGATTTTGTAGCTTAGCTATGATCATTATTAGTATTATTGTTGTTATTGGTATTATTATTATTATTGTTGTTTTTGTTATATTTCTAGCTGCAGTACACCATATCTAACTGTTCGGCTGTATACACTATACTGAATATAGTTGACACCTATGATATATGTGTCTTCTCCCCACAAGGCATCATTTTGCCAGACCTGGGTGAACTTTTTAAATTCAAAAACCTGTAAAAACCTTTACACAATAATTCATATGAAAACATATGAACTTCAATCCAGACATCAAGTTTAATTAATTAAAGCCAACTGCCGCCCTTTAGGTTTTATTTATGCTGAAACAATGGATATGTCTGAGAGAGGGAGAGTGAGTGAGAGAGTGAACACTATCCAGGTGCACTTTAAAGGTCTCTTATCAGTGGACAAGAAGGGCACACAGCAGGTTGAGCTGACATCATCAGAAAAGCAGGTTAACACTGAGCAAATGTATTAAAGTGAAAAAAGGAGCGAAAGAGAGGCGTAGGCCAGTTGTCACATCAGGGCTTCACCCCAGCATGTCAAGCATGTGCAGACTGGCCAGGGGCAATGTGGCTGAGTGAAGCCAAGTGGCAGCTCTCTATCTCACATGCCATCTGCACTTCTGATTGGTGCGTGTATGTGTGCGTGTGTATTTACGAGCCACCACAGTAGGTGATAGGAAAGTTTTATGCATCTTGTTAGCAATTAAAGATTAATTACTTTCATAACCATAAAGCACTTTGCCCACAAGCAAGAAGACTAATGTGAATGATGTGGGCTTAGAACTGCACCCTGGGTACCGGAACGCGAGTGTTTTCCCTGTAAAAGTGAAGCACCACTGAAATAATCATTCGAATGTATCAATATAATGCCAGCACTTAACTCTCTTTTAACAACAGCCTGTTTTTCCTCAAAGTTATAGTACTGACATTGCAGCACGTATGATCATCCATGTGTGTGTGTGTGTGTGTGTGTGTGTGTGTGTGTGTGTGTGTGTGACTCATACCTGACGGCACAAATGCACTGTATCTGTACAATGGATTACTGTTTTGGCTACAGCCTCTTTAGCAAAGCTCCCACAGCTGTGCTCACTGGTGTTCATCTCTCAGATAAGCTTTAACACACACACACACACACACACACACACACACACACACACACACACACAAAAAAAGCACCAGTTGCTCCTGCTGCACACGCTTCTGACCACCTGTCAACCACCCCTGAACCAGAACACACACATGCACACACATGGCCATTAAAATCCTCATTGTCCATGGCGCTCCTGCGTGCTACATTGTGTTTAGCCACCGGTGTTATGCATTATGGATAAAATGCATGTTGTGATTTATTTTTTTTTCCTGCTGGCTCTGCCCTCCTGAGATGATAAAAATCGATATTCCTTCTGTCTAACCCTTATCTACTTTCCACTAGATCCAATTAACTTCCTTTGAACGCCCGCTGTTGGATTTGACCAGCAATGAAAAGCTTGCTTTCAGCTCAGCGAGAAGTCAATGAAAGTTCACATTTTGTGCCTTAGTCGCACTTTCCAATGAACGCCACGTGTGATCGTGTCACTTGTATGATCTGTTCATCACATCTCATCTGATTGGAACAGATTGGACACATGTGTGTGTGTGTGTGTGTATCCGTGTGTGTATGTCGGTGAGCAGGCTCTGACAGCTGCCGTCTGATCTTCACAGGTGACGCAGGTACCCGTCGAGTCATGCGAGCAGTATGGAACGTGTCACGAGTGTCTGAGCTCTGGAGACCCGCACTGCGGCTGGTGTGTGCTGCACAACATGTAAGTACTCTTCCTACACCACACACTCGCTGTGCTTTCGATTAGACCATGACAATATCAGAGAGCTCACTGTGTCAGTCTGTCTGAGATCAGTCGCTCGCTTCATCACCTCCTCCCCTTCTCTTTTCTGTTGATCGTTCCAACTCAGGACGACATCAAACACAAATAACTTTAGTGGAAATAAAAATATATTTATGACTTAAATCATGTAATGTTTCCTACAAACTTTTGTATTGCTACAAACCTTTATTAAACTTTAGAGACCTTTGTGGGTAAGATTCCCCGTAGATATAGTTTAAAAAAAGAAAAAAGGATTTGCTATAGAATTGATCACTTGTGCAATCATGTGAAATAGTTTTAGAAGGAAAGAAGTCAACAGCACTGATAAGCAGATTATATGTAATATTTTTAAATTTGATTGTTTGAGAAAACGAGTGTTTTGAATTGTTTGGTGGTTTAATAGGTCATGTTTTGGGTGTCCTGTAGATGTATGAATTTTTTTTTTTTTTTTTTTGCATTTTTTGTTCATGCCTTCTTTGGACTACAATACTGTTTGGTACCTTCTCAATTTTAAAGCTAACTAGCAACACAGCTGGACACTCCATGCTGATTGTAAGATGTAATGTTTTTTTTTTTTTTCGTACATAATATGTACTGTACTGTATATTCCAGTATAATACTAGAGCCATCCCGCATTTCGACCTGATCATCAGTCATCATCTGCACCTGTTTCTCACTGGTAAAGCTTGTATAACATGACAAGGAAAAAACATTGGTATTGGTCAGGTACAGTACAGGGCCTGGACCGAAAAACTTCGTTCTTCGGGATGGCTGAAGAACTATTCCTTAAGATTACATAAAAAATAGAAGAACGTCTGGCTCTTTAGGAGCAAAATGTGAACAAATGAGCGGTGGCTCTAGTCTTTTGCACAGTACTGTACATTGTACTGTATAACATTTAATATCAGCCAGATGTTCTGTATTCAAGGCTTAACAGCAGTTCAGTTGTGTGAGTTTTACATTTTTTAGAGGATCAGAGCTCACTGCTTTTAGAGGTCACTGAATGCTCAAGTCTGAAAGGCACACTTTGCTACTCGTATTTTGTACTAATAACATTAATAACAACGATAACATGATGTAAAAGGAGATTTGAGTGCAAATATGGCAACACTGGTGATTTAAGTGTCAGCTGCTCGGACACACGTCCTGCACATCACACATCAGTTATGCCCAAACATGCAGTACAAATGTAACATGTCAACATGTAACATGCTCTAATTTTTTGCAGCAGTAAGTCAAGGAATTAAATACAAAGGGGTAAGTGGCAGGGCAAGTAAATAAAAACAGTAAAGCTGAATTCGCTAAACTTTTTTTTCTGAAAGTTATGCCTGTGTATAATAATAATAATAATAATAATAATAATTATTATTATTATTATTATTATTATTATTATTATTATTATTATTAAAGCTAAAAATATATACCTGTTCTCCAGTCACACCAGCAGGAAGTTATGTAAATGTTTCTAATAAAATCATTTTGTAAAACTGAATGACAGTAAGACCTTTTAATTAACCTGAGGGTCGTTGAAAAACCTTTTCTGGTCATGTCATTTAAGCACGTTTAATGGAGCCCGTTGATAAACATGTAGTTCATTCCAGATCTGCTTTGACTGTAAGGGTTTATAGTGTTCTATTATTTTAGGAATGTTGCCTGTAAGGCAAGTTCCCATGCTGAAAAAAATTATCCTTATATCTTATTAATTAAATAAATAAAATTGCAACACTGAAAAGCAGACAAAAAACTTTCTTTTATGATATGAAATGATTCATCCATCCATCATTTACACCAATTAACCGTTACATCAGCACCACCACCAGGTAAACTAAACAGCATTGATCACCATCTACAGTATACCCCAGAAAACTGCTGACAGAATCATGTGCTCCCAAGGCTCACCATGCCTACTGGGTAACGAAGGCCGACCCTCGATACAATTCCACAAAAACGGCAGTACAGAATAGATTGCCAAAGGCACCAATACATCCCTGTTTAATCGAACACCCATGGAATGCACAGCACAAACGCGTCCAGACCCCACCTGCAGCCTACAGCACCCAAAAGCTAATGTCCTGGAGCTAGAAACCACATGAGGCCCTGGGGAGCTATGCGCTGAGGTGCCAGCACCACCCCAGCAGAAGGCTCACCCACAACGTAGGTGGGTCATTGTTATGGTTGATCAGTGCATACTGCTTATCCTTAGTATAAAAAGCCTAGGCAATTTAGTGCAGGACGCAGGGGACACTCTAGACGTGGTGCCACCTTACTGAGAACGCGAACACACACACAGTTATACATTATGACAAATTTGGAATCAGCCTTTGGACTCACGAGGAGACCATACAAACTCCATGCACACAGACCGGAGGCGAGATTTGAACTCCCAACCTCTAAAGATGAATAGCTCATGCTCCGTCTCTCTTAGACTCATCATAGTGTCTGTTGAACACAAAAGCACTTAGCACTCGGTTAAAAGAGTAATGACCTGAGAAAGATCTCAGTAATTTAATACACAAGTACGTATTGACACCAAAGCTGAAGGCTTCTCTTCTACATGCAGCTGTATACAGTTCCAGCTTTCAGTGATGATACTGGTGCTCAGCGCGATGATTCAACTGTTAAAATGTCGCACTCAGATTTACACACGCACACATTGAGCAGACGTGAGATTTGGTAACACCTTCCGAAGATGCAACTGATGATTAGAAAAACTGTCAGTGCAATGTGTGTACACTCGCTTTGCCAATGAGATTTGAGCATATCATGAACGTCCCCTGGTGCAAATAATTTAATTCGTCATGTTGGCGTGTTGTTACACTCGAATTTTCTCACTCTGTTTTATTTTTAGCCAGGCTCCTTTGTGCTCTGTCATTCTGTGTAAACGCATTACACTGACCAGATGTGTGCAGGACGCCGTTTCTGTGGCTTTCTTTTTTCACTTTCACATGTTCTGAGCTTTGAAAAGAAAAGAGGTTTACACACATGGTGACATACAGCACAGGGGCTGTCACTGTCACCTGGTGGCTGATGCATGTTACTACACCCGGCTTCATCGGCTCCAGTCTGCAACCCGGTGCCAATTTAAAAATTTCCAAATTTAACCGATTTTTTTTTTTTCCCAAGGGACGCATTAACAACACGTATGTATGTAACTTCCTAGTTCTCGTCTCCTCTCCCCGCTGGCACGCCCGAACAGAGCTTCATCCTAATAACAGTCAGCTCGAACTACTAGCATTTTGCTAATGGTGGCAGCACTGTGAAGAGTGCACTTAAAGTAATTTGCGTAGCCCTTGCGGCGCCATTGGGGACAAATAACAGCTCGAGTGCCAGGTACTTTAGCGTGTCGCTTCAGCGTGCCAGAACAGGTGCTGTTAGTCTCGGCGTGCGTAAATACATTTAATTTTAGAAATTCATTGTTTCTAGTGAGTGTTTATATTTATACAGATGAGACGGTGCACCTCTCATAAAGTCTGTGTGTGATACACAAATCCCCATATGCACGTTCACACACCTGTCGTAGTGTCTGCAAAGTCTGTAGAATCAGCCGTCCGCCCACAGAATTTACACACACATGCACGGAAATCTATCTTGATTGTGTTTTAGGATGCTATATGGAATTGACACAATGTTATCCAAAATGTTGTTGATCAGCCAAATTTCCCTTTGCACTGCCGCTGTTTATTGGAATTCTGTCCCCTGAAATCTTATTATGTTCCTGAAAAAACAACACCACACAAAATGATTTTACGTGCATTGCAGCACAGCAGTGTTTCTTGTCTATTCGGTACCGCTGCCCTGTGTTGTTTTCCCATCTCATTCTCCTTTCAGGTTTTTCTCCTTCTTTTTCTCCATCTGTCTCTCCTACCACCTTGTCATCGTTCCCTCAGCCTCAGACGCAGCCACATCGGGCACATTTTCCACAATTTATGTTGTCTTGATAAAATTAGCCTTCCCTCTCTAGCTGTCTCTTTCATTTCTCTCTCGCGCGCTTCTTCCGTCATCACTCTCGTCTCCTGGCTCATGTCTGCTTGTTTCTCACTCCTGCAGACCCCTTTAAGTGTCTCTCTCTCCCTCTCTTTCTTAATATGCCAGGAAAGAGAGAAAGAGAGCGGTAAAAAGAGGGATGGCTCTCCATGCATAATCTCTCACACCTTTGAAGCTGTGAATTGGTCTCCCTCGTTCTCTCTGCTGTACGTTACACGCTCGCCTCTCCTCAATAGCGCTGCTTTAATGCTACTCTGGGCCTCGTAATTAGCTACATGGCAGCACATTAGCATGATGCAGCACGAGCGACGAGCAGCACATTGAAGCAAGTGGTCAAAACTAGAGCTTCTTTGCGTCATACCCCTCCCTTACGACCACCACCGCCGCCGCCGCCACCACTCTCCGTCCTCCGAACATCGTCACAGAATGGCGCGATCCGCTGACGGCCCCTGTAATTACCAGCAGCTGCTGCCTGACGATTGAAAGGAGAAGCAGAAGAAGAAAGAGCGAGCGGAGTAGAGGGTGACGGCCAGAGAAACGAGTCTGATTTTGGCACGCCAGGGCCACACAAAAGCATCCAGCGTTTAGATTGCAGTTGCAAACACGCTTTTGTCTCAAGCGCACTCGAGTCTCATGGGTGTGGATAAGAGCAAGCTTCAAGCGTGGTCCTCATTATGCACACACTCGTTCCCGAAGCTCAGACTCTAAAGATTTTCCCGCTTGTTGTCCTCATTCAGGCCATTCACAGGCTGCAGGAGGGTGGCTGGAGGATGGAGAGAAAAGAAAGAAGGATGAAGGGCATAAAAACTGAGAGAGAGAGAATGAGAGAGAATAGGATTGTATAGTCGGTTTAAACCCATTGATGCAGACTCTAACATTTTGCATGGAATAAACTATATTTTTAAATATTGAAATAACCAGATAAAGTGATAGATCTATCTATATAGGAATCATTTATATGTAACAATTATTTTCGATGACGTATTCTTTATTAACTTTAGAACCTAGATAACCAAGATAACCTCATCATTAGAGACAATGTTTAATCCCTTGTTCCTTTGTAGAGATTACCTCGCCAGTGCTTAATTTGACTCCTCTCAGTCACTGGGGTGTGCTTCCATTTTTTTCTCACTTTTTTTTTTTTTACCTATGTCAAAAAGAAATGAATCAACTGGCTGCTGGTTTTTTCTTTTCTCTTACATTTTAGTTAACAATAAAATTCAATAAAATCTCCAACAAGTAAAATGTAAATTTCTAACACAACACAGTCTTTTCTAGTTCATGTAGGTTCCTCCATTCTGAATTTACATCACTGCTCACCCCAAGGTCAGTGTACTAACAGGTGTCAGCTTTCATATTCAAACTTTTTTTTTTCTTTTTGGCCAGCACCATTATCCCTTTGCTCAGACTGCCAGCTGAGAGTTGATTTTTGGCATATTCAGTTTGGAATCAGATTTCTTTATGTAGGCTGACCAGTAAAAAAAAAACAAAAAAAAAGGGAATCTGATCTTTGCAAATCTGTTGGAAGTCGGATTCCCAAAGATGTGTCTCAGTCCGAAAGCTCTACCTACTCAAATCAAATTTTCAAACTGCCCATTACGCCAACCCCCAAATGCAGCGCAGAGGTTCAAGTCCACACAACCAAGTGGTATGGACATGGATCCATGGTTGAAAAATGAGCAGGGAGACGATGCAAGAAATGAAAAGGTCTTAGGCACCATATTATATTCTGTACCTATTTTGTTATATATGTTTATCATGTCTGCATAATTATTTAGAAAATCATTCAGCATTTCCATATATAACTTAAAAATTAAGGAATAAATAACATTACAGGAGAAGATATGCATGGCTGTAAAGAAAAGATTTTGTAAAAAAAACCTAATGTACTGTACGCTACTGGGATTTGCATAAAAATAGAAAGGAGTGAGTGTGACAAAGTTAACAGAAGAACTCATATTCTCCAGCATGTTCAGTAAAACCTAACAGCTGTTTTCTTATAAAACTCCACAAACCTGTCCGTCTAAAACTCCTCATTTTAAGCAATGAGTTTTTACTCCAAATATTGACTGTTTATTTTATTGCTCTTTATTGCTGTTTGTTTTTTAAAAGCATCTTTTGCTGACGCCATTTTTTTGTATTTGCCCAAGACCTTTGCACAGCACTATACTGTAAGTAAAATAGTTGATAGATTTTTACTAAACATGCTGGAGAGTATGAGTTCTTCTGGTAACTTTGTCACACTCACTCTTTTCTCTTTTTACTGTATGTAATTCCCAGGAGCGTACATTAGGTTATTTGTTTCCATCAGAAAACTGGTCTGTCTCGTACTATATGGAAATACTGAATGATTTCGTACATAATTATGCAAACATGATAAACATATATAACAAAATTTGCAGCATATAATATGGAGACTTTTGCACAGTACCGTAATTAGTATTTTGTTGGAGGTTAAGTCGCTATGCTTTACACGGTCACGCAGGGTAATTTTCTGCATTCGGCACAATTATTGCTAAGTATATAAAGGACGCTTTTTTGACTTTTCCATGCAGCTAAATGTAACCATGTTTTCAGAAAGAGCAGCTGGTTTGACCACTGTATGGAACCGGGGAACAATAGTCTGATAGTGACGTGTCTGATACTGTAGCACTTTGGGGAATGCATCAGTACAGTTTGTAGCTTATTCATAATTTGCTTTAAGTGTTAAATATCTAGGTTAGAAAATTAACAGTTTTTCTTTTAATTTCACCTCCAGGAATAATTTGTTCGCATTTCTTACCCCACTGAAGAATTTAACAATAACTATCTGATGTGTGATCACTTTCAGCTTGGTTCACACACTGCTTGCTTATTTACACAATTAGTACATTTCCTGTAGTTGCTCTTTTGTTCATCGGTGTGTGCTTTTTTATCGTTGTATTGCTTTCCTCCAATATAAAGAAACACACACACGTGTAAATGTATAAACAAGTCCTGAATTATTGTTCCGCATCCTGATTGTTTTCATTTGAATAGCATTTGCGTTATTCATAGTTAACATGTTCCCACAGCAGGCAACAC